>NC_054707.1:80373953-80673953 GCF_016097555.1 Gigantopelta aegis | reverse complement strand
GGTTAATACAAAAGTTTAATTGTTCAGTTTTTCCGGAAAAAGTCTGTAAGTGTTTGTTTTTTTTGCATTTTGTCCAGAAAGTTCAATTTTTATAAAAAAAATCTAAAATCTTTGATAAAGCCTGGAAGTGTTCATCGGTTGTCGTAGTACATGATTGAAGAAACATTGAAGAGGTTTGGCAACACTGTTTTACTTCATCCATTGTGGGTGGAATTTTACCTGTGGGAGTAGATTCATCATCGGGATCACTATCACACGTTTCGACACAATCATTTTTATTCAACACTGAATTTATAATGTCATCTTCTGTAGTTGGCGCATTGATTACTACATCTTCATCGATGCTTGCATACTGTGCAACACTAACACCCGAAACCGCCACAGTTGGGCCAGTGGGATGCTTGCATACTGTGCAACACTAACACCCGAATCACGACACAGTTGGGCCAGTGGGATGCTTGCATACTGTGCAACACTAACACCCGAATCACGACACAGTTGGGCCAGTGGGATGCTTGCATACTGTGCAACACTAACACCCGAATCACCCGACGTGATTGATGTGACTTTAAATGGGCCAGTGGGATGCTTGCATACTGTGCAACACTAACACCCGAATCACGACACAGTTGGGCCAGTGGGATGCTTGCATACTGTGCAACACTAACACCCGAATCACGACACAGTTGGGCCAGTGGGATGCTTGCATACTGTGCAACACTAACACCCGAATCACGACACAGTTGGGCCAGTGGGATGCTTGCATACTGTGCAACACTAACACCCGAATCACGACACAGTTGGGCCAGTGGGATGCATTACATACTGTGCAACACTAACACCCGAATCACGACACAGTTGGGCCAGTGGGATGCTTGCATACTGTGCAACACTAACACCCGAATCACGACACAGTTGGGCCAGTGGGATGCTTGCATACTGTGCAACACTAACACCCGAATCACGACACAGTTGGGCCAGTGGGATGCTTGCATACTGTGCAACACTAACACCCGAATCACAGACACAGTTGGGCCAGTGGGATGCTTGCATACTGTGCAACACTAAAGGACCCGAACATCACGACACAGTTGGGCCAGTGGGATGCTTGCATACTGTGCAACACTAACACCCGAATCACGACACAGTTGGGCCAGTGGGATGCTTGAATACTGTGCAACACTAACACCCGAATTCACGACACAGTTGGGCCAGTGCGATGCTTGCATACTGTGCAACACTAACACCCGAATTCACGACACAGTTGGGCCAGTGGGATGCTGTCATAATCATCTTCTTCACTTTCACTCTCATTAGTTACTTCAGTGCATGTCACAACAAATCCAGCATGTCTGAAACAATTTTCTATTGTGCGTGGCTTTACTTGATCCCACGCACGTCATAAGAAACTTAAAGTGTCAAGAACAGAAATCACAACTTCCTGGTCTAACGCTTGCAGCCATAAATCTAACAACAAATTCCGATAGTGGGTTTTCAAATTATAAATCACACCTTGGTCCATTGGTTGGGTCTTTGAAGTAGTGTTTGGTGGAAGAAAAATCAGTTTAATACAATGCAGACCTTTCACGTGGGGATGAGTGGGGCAGTTGTCAACAATGAGTGCTATTTTTTTCTTTTGTCGTTTCAATTTTTTGTCCAGAGCCAAACACTAATCAGTAAACATGGCCGACGTCCTTCCAGGCAGTTTTGTTATTTTGATACTCGCATGGCAAGGCTTTCACATGTTTAAAACACCTTGGTTTAGCTGACTTCTCAATTATCAGTAGCGGCAACTTATTGGTTCCGGTCTGGTTACTGCAAACGAGGGCTGTTAATTGTTCCTTGCTCTTTTTGCTACCAAGACAATTCACACCTTTGAACTCCAGTGTGCGTTCTGGCATGATTCGATAAAATATAGCAGTTTCGCAGGGGACAATATTTAAAAATCTTACATAACCGGAAGTCAGTTCACATGAGTTTTACTTAGGTAACCGATGAGTTAGGCCAACATAATCCTAAAACACCTGAACTATGGTTCTGTGCTACATTGGAGGTTGAAATGTATTTAAAAACAAACTGATTTTCACTTTCATTACTGATATATGATACTTTTAAGTTTAGAATGTAATTGTTCACCACATAACCGATTCTCGTGATTTTAAAGTTGCATAACCGACACGCGAACAGAACAACGGTTCTTGTGAAATATTGTGCCCTGGTTTCGTCGGCATTGTTTATCTGATCTGGTTCAAACTCTTCTAGGACATTTTCTAGCGTTTTTTTCCAGTCACTCATATCTGTTGATGACGTGTCAACAGAGTTAGCCTCGCCACAAACGTTTCTAAAGACGATGCCATGACGCTCTTTAAATCTATTACGCCACCCACTGCTAGCATTGAACTCTGTGTGGCCTAATCGCTGTGCTAACTCAGATGCTTTTCGGCAAATTACAGGACCATTTACTGCCAAGTTTGCATTTCTAACAGTTTTAAACCACTTCAATACCGCCTCATCAACATTGGCAAACTTAGCATTTCGCATTTTCTGACGTTTTGCATTTGAATTCAAAGCCACTGCCTTAATTTTATCAGCTGATTTTATCCAAGTTCATAAGGTGCTTAATGGAATATCAAACTCCTTTGCAATTTGGATCTTAGGTCTGAGTTCAACTGCCTTGATTGCCTCATGTTTCTTCTCAACAGAATGTACTGTTAACTTTCTCTTGCGTGTCAGAGTTAAAGCACTGGATCCAGCTAACCCCCCAGTGCTCAGACTGGGTCCTTCACTGGATTGCTCGCAGCGTTCGTTCTCCGACATATTGCAAGATGAATGCATAACAAGTGTACACTCTTATATTTTTAACGTTTGTTTCGCGTGTGCACACTGCACGTGCTGTCGTGTGCTCGACTTGGGGGTCCTTTTCATTTTTTTGTGCGAAATTTTTATCAGCGAAATGCTGCCATTGGAACTGATTGAACGCTGGAACGCTTCTCGTTTCGACAGCCTGCACCACCAGGTTGGATTCTTTTTTAGCGAGATTCCTTGCCTCCACGTCATTTCTCCGTCTGACTGTCGACTTGGTTTTTTTCGTGACTCGTATGACGGCAATTCTGCAGAACGCCACGGTTGTTCGCGTTTAGTCTCTACATGTCCGAGCCTGTCCTAGCAGCACTGGAATATTGACCGCCCCACTCTAAGAAGAAATAGGAAGAGGGGTCGTCCCCTACTACTCTTTTTCTAGACTTTACCTTGCTTTATAGTGATACCATCTCGTATCCTCCGGAGTCGGGCCCGTCCGCACCACTATACCAAACCATGACGACTGGACTATACCCTAGTCTGATACTCTCTCTCGTTCAGACGGATCCGGCTTCTCAAGATCTGTATTTCAGCACAGCACTACACCTTCAACGTCTATCGACTGTCAATCTAGGGGTTTTCTTGACGGGATGCAACCCATCTCGTCCCTTTAAGCTGTGCACCCAAACGGCCTTAACGAGGCCACTCGTGTGGACATATCGATCGGACTTTAAACTTTTAGATCTGCGTTCAAAATTTTATGTCGAAATTACTTCTTTTTTTTTTTTTAAATATTATTAAATAGTTCGATCCTCTCTTCTTTATCTTATTTAATTTTGGACTGTCCTTCTAAAATGCTCCAAATTATATAAATATTCGGCCGAGCAGTCCATTCTTTTTATTTTTGGCTTGTAACCTTTTTCTTTTTTTATTTATTCTATTAACTTTTTTACTAATGGCTATTTTCAAAATTCGGCCGATTTTCAACCCCCCTTCCATCCCGAGTCAGGCCACCGATCTTATCGGAGGTCGGACTCGGGGTGGGCGTGTTCGAAACCCTAGTGGTATATGGGCACGTTAAACTAGTTATCATTATTATCATCAGCGACCGGATTAAATAAATACTAATTAGGCATACTTGGCAATAACAACAAGTTAATCCACTGGCCTCTAATGATCGAACACAAACATAATAAATTAAAAGGAGGCCCTTGGCTTGGTTTACTGCATTTATCGAAATAATTTTATGAAATAATTATTATTTTAATTTATGGAAAAATACGATTAACTAATTATGTGATCAGTTCTGGGTTGTTATTATTGTTGTTATTAATTAACTACTGCGGCAGTACATTTGTCAGCGTAGGTTAATACAGATTCCAAAGTGTATTGTGTTTTTGTTGTGTTTTCTAGTGAACTAAACGTGCTATAATAATATATACTTTATATAAGATCTTATCTCTGATCATACCTAGACGAGCCACATTAGGGTACAACCGCCCGTTACAGAGAGATCTAATAGATATACAGTTAGGAGAGATATTTGGACAATCGTGTTTTATTCAGTTACGGGTATTATAGAATCCCCGTGACAGGAGTAGAAAATTGGGGCGCTCGTCCCGGATCTGAAACGGGACATGCATATTTAAAGAAGTATTGTTTGTAAATGGGGGCTTTATAATTTAATTTAACAAATAACTAGAAGTAGCAACGTTGTTCACTAGAAAATTAATTAATAATAAGTGCGTCATATCTAAACATGGATAAGAATTTGCTGGATAGGCCTACGCTCAGTGTAGTGGAGATTAAGCGAGCACGTAAAGCCGAGTTAGTTGAAATCGCAGGTGAGCGGGAAATTGATTTAACATCAGCTAAAACCTTAGGAGATATAAGGACAATTATTATCCAGGAAGTTTTTGGTGATAGTCCTGTTATGGAAGAAAGTGAGATTGTTCTAGAGACAGAGATAAATGAGTTAAGTGTGGAACAACAATTAGCTTTTAAAAAGATTGAGTACGAAAGAGAAGAACGTGCATTAGATAGAGAGAGGGATAGAGAGAAAGAAGATAGGGATAGAGAAGATAGAGAGAGGGAGAGAGACACATAGAGAAGATAGACATAGGGAGAGAGAGAGAGAGAGAGAGAGAGAGAGAGAGAGAGAGAGAGAGAGAGAGAGAGAGAGAGAGAGAGAGAGAGAGAGAGAGAGAGAGAGAGAGAGAGAAGAGATGGGATAGAGAAGATAGAGATAGAGATAGAGAATTCCAGTTAGCAAAATTAAAGGTGGAACATGAGTTAAAGTTGAATACTGAAGAAGTCAGACGAGAAGCCGGAAATGGGTTTAACATATCGGAGGCTTATAGATAAGTACCTGTATTTGATGACCAGGAGGTAGATGTGTTCTTCCAACTTTTTGAACGGGCCGCTAAGCAGCTAAATTGGCCGCAGTCTAAGTGGACATTGTTAGCCGTGTCTAAGTTTAAGGGGAAGGCTAGTGTAGCTTATAATTCAATGAGTGATGAGCGAGCAAGTCAGTACGACCTAGTTAAGGCGGCAGTGTTGAGGGCGTATGAATTACGACCTGAGGATTATCGTAGCGAGTTGAGAAAAACGCAGGGTCAGTCTTATAGTGAGTTTGTGGCTAAGAAGGCAGGGATGTTCGATAAATGGGTGGTGTCTCATCAGGTAGAGTCATATACCGAGTTACGGGAGTTGTTGATCTTACAGGACATTAAAAATGGATTACCAGTTAGCTTACGTATTCATTTAGAGGATCGTGATGTCAAAAGGATAGAGGAGGCAGGCATAGTGGCAGATGATTACGTGTTAATACACAAAGCTCAGGTAGTACAGGGTAGTTCTATACAACAGGGTGATAAGAAGAAATTTCAGCCAGGTTTTTCCCGGGAAAGTAACTATCGGGGAGAGTCATCTAGTTGGTCAGCTAGTCAGGCAAGGAATGCACCTGGTTGGCAAAGTAAGGATAAGCCTGCATTATCAGCCAATGCACGAACTTTTCGTTCACATTGCAGTTACTGTAAAAAGGATAACCATCTTGTCGGGGACTGTTTTAAAAGGAAACGCGATAATGCGCAAGTGGTCGGTTTAGTGAGGTCGGCTCCGTTAGCGAGAGAGCTAATGGTCAGTCCCTTGGCAGAGAAAGTAAACCCATATGTGTCCACTGGTATGGTTTGTGATGTGAAACAAGAATTGAGTCCTAAGGCAATATCAATCTATCGAGACACCGGCTGTAGTCACTCGCTGATAACGCAAGAGTGTTTAGCTGGTATTGAAAATTCAGATACAGGACGTAGTTTGGCTTTAACCTCAGTTACTGGAGAAAAAATGGTTGTCCGGTTACATAACGTTTACTTGTGTTCGAAGTTTGTGACGGGACCAGTCATTATGGGTGTTGTGAAGGACTTGCCCGTTGAAAACATAGGAGTTTTGTTGGGTAATGATTTGACTAGTCAGTGTTGTCAGCCGAAATGTGACCAATTGTTAATTAAAGACAGCACTTTACCAATAGAAGAGAGTGAGGTTGATGAGATTAGATATCCTGCGTGTGTAAAGACTAGGACTATGGCCAGTAGGGTAACACGATACCCAGAGGATATTTGTGATTTGTCTGATACGTGTGTGAGCCATGAAATTGGAGTGGATGAGGTTATCAGTAAAATGGTAGATAAGTCAACTGAGGAATTAAATGTGGTGGAACCTGTTGATCTCCCGCAGAGGGGAAATAAACCAGTTGTGTTTGATAGGGGGGACTTACCTTGTAATAGACAAGAGTTAATCCTAGAGCAGGCGGCTGATCCAAGTTTGTTGGCAGCTCGCACTACATTGTTAACTGAGTACAAGGGAGTATTAATGAATAAGAGAGTTATAGATAGGAAGGCTAGGAAGCAACTGAGCCATGCTCAGAGCAAAATAAAATCAGTGTTTGATAGGAAGGCTAAGAGTCGGGAATTTAAACCAGGGGATAAGGTGCTGCTGTACCTTCCCATTAAACGGGGTTCATTGCAGAACAGGTATTTCGGGCCCTATGTTGTGCACAAACGGGTTAATGAGACCGGGTATGTGATAAACACTCCTGATAGGGTTAGGAAAAGTAGGTATTGTCACATCAATTTGCTAAAAGGTTATTTTGACAGACTGCCGATAGTTCCAGAGTTACCGGTCCAAATTGAGAGTCACTCAATTTCCTGTGATGACGTCAAGACTGCAGAGATCAAGTTGGCCAACGGCCAGATTCTAGCAGACTTGAGGCCCCAGCGAGCAAAGTTGACTACGCTGATACAAGACAATGTTTCCATTTGTCAGGACCTTCCAACGGTTACTAATACCTTAAGCCAGGATGTGCGCGTGAAACCCAACGCTACACCGATTCGACAGCATGCCTATCGGAGAAAACCTGGAAAACGTGCGACACTGAAAAAGAAAGAAACGAAGTTCCATTGGCCAGATGAATGCGAGAAGTCATTCAACCGTCTCAAGCAGATGCTCTCCTCGTCTCCCGTGATGGCAGCACGAGAGTACCGAAGGCTTTTCAAGCTAGCTGTGGGTGCCAGTGACGTGGGTGCTGGAGCTGTGCTGTTCCAAGAAGACGAAGACGGACTGGACCATCCTAATGAAAGCCTCCAACCAGAGAGTTTGAGAAAGAGTCTTCTTCTGCAAGAATACCCAATTACCATTGAACATATCAAGGGCACATCCAATGTAATCGCTGATGCCCTGTCCCGAAGTTGAACGTTATGATAATGTGTTGACATTCTTGATTTCTGTTTTGTTTATATATATTTTATGTTTATACCAGGGACTCAGAGACTCAGTGTGATTACTGGTAGTCACCTTATTATTACATGTGTTATAAATGCCCGGATGCGTCGGTTAACGCACTTTTGTTTTAATGTAGTATATTTCCCTATTCCTAGAGTAGAGGAAATAACCTTTTTCAGGTGGGGGTGTGTGACGGTACATGCTCTTAATTTCTTTTCGCCTGTGGCGATATTAATTGTTTTAGAAGGCCGTGTGCAGTTCCAAATGCACTTAGCCCAGATGGGCAACTTGTTACGTGATACCTTTGCGCGACGGTCGCCTAATACACACCCAGCCCAGGTGCGGAGCCCAGGTGGCCAGTAGTTACGTAATACCTCCGCGAGTGCGGTTTTTACAACCGTGATTTCTGGCGAACTGGCGACAGCCAGTCTGACGATCAGAGAAAAATATGCCGGCGTGGTGGTTGTGGAAAATCCACATGATACGTGAGGTACCGCCTTGTACCCCCAGGCGATATTCGCTGTCTCTGAGAGTTTTGAATAAATAGCTAGGGTTTTAGAGATATCGAGGAGAAACATTTGGAAGTATCCAGGGGCACGGACGTCGTCCACTGAACGATCTATATTAGTTCAGACGGGACTTTGGTAAATATATATTTTCTGCTCTGTGTATAACCTTGATGTGTTTGATGTGACTTTAAATATTTTAATACTGTATTATACCAATATTATTTAGACGGTGCTGCCGGTCATCTGACGCAGTATTCTGTAGGCTCACCGTTCTGATATATATATATATATATATATATATATATATATATATATATATATATATATATATATATATATAAAGCTTAGCCAGTCATCCTACAGGACCTAGGTAAACTGTAGGTTATTGTCTTTATTGTGATAGGTACCAGTATTAATTCTGTATTACAAGGTTATTGAATGAGTAGTTAGGGTTAATTAAAAATTAACCAGTTAGGAATAGTGTTGTAATTCCTTTATTAATTAAGTTCCCCTGGAAGCGTTTCTCCATTATCGCACGTGTGTGTGTTAGCGTTTCTCAATTATCACACGTGTGGGTGTTGTGTCACGGTGAAGTGATTAGCATATTGTGTAAACTAGACACCTAGAGATTAACTAATTAAGTGATCAGTTCTGGGTTGTTATTATTGTTGTTATTAATTAACTACTGCGGCAGTACATTTGTCAGCGAAGGTTAATACAGATTCCAAAGTGTATTGTGTTTTTGTTGTGTTTTCTAGTGAACTAAACGTGCTATAATAATATATACTTTATATAAGATCTTATCTCTGATCATACCTAGACGAGCCACATTAGGGTACAACCGCCCGTTACAGAGAGATCTAATAGATATACAGTTAGGAGAGATATTTGGACAATCGTGTTTTATTCAGTTACGGGTATTATAGAATCCCCGTGACAATCATTAAACACCCACTCCCGCAAAACGCCTGGACATGATGGAATTGAGTGAATTTTAAAATTGTTAAGAAACAAATAATCTGAATTCTGAATAATTTAATTGTCCCCATTGGTGGCCCCATTGCGATATTTCTCGTTCCAGCAGTGCACCACGACTGGTATATCAAAGGTATGTACCGTGGTATGTACTACCCTATCTGTGGGATGGTGCATATAAAAGATTCCTTGTTGCTAATCGAAAAGAGTAGCCCATGAAGTGACGACAGCGGGTTTCCTTCCTTAACCATATGTCTGACGCCATATAACCGTAAATAAAATGTGTTGAGTGCGTCGTTAAATAAAACATTTCTTTCTTTCTTTCATTTAATTGCTAACACGAATAATGTCTAGCATTCAAGTTGTTGGTGACTGCAAAAGTATGGTTATTACCAGAAAAAAAGCAAAACATAATAACCTATACACCTATGCACCCAATTACAAGCAACCAGACCTTAATAATGTCATTATGATGTTTTGCCGCAAGTAATAAACAGTGTTACAATCAAGGCTGGTAATGTATTTCTAAATGCCTTTTCTAGATGGTTACAGAAGCAATAACCCTGATTAAAAACAAAATCGAAAATTCTGTGAAAGTAAAAAAAAAGATAATGAACAAAGGAACATGCACAGACAAAGGTAGTTTAGCACGCTACAGAATCATGGTATCATTTATGTGAAAAGATAAATGAGAAATTATTTTTAGAAAAAAAAGAAGCGCCCAAGGCTATAGAGTAATGAATGAATGAATGAACGAATGTTTAACGACACTAAAGAACAAAAGAAAATCGGTCGTTCGGTATCAAATCAAATGTGAATGAACCAGTGAACATCGAAATAGTATATGAAGCTGCGGTGAATCATGGAAGGATATTTCAAATGAATTTGTATTAATTTTGTTTTTTTAAATTGTATCATTAAAAACGGTCGTTTAACTAACAGTCATCTAGAAGAAGGTTACTATCAAAGAAACAATACACATAAAATGAAGAAGGACATTATTTGAACAATCAAACTATATACACCTGGAAATTAATTAAGTACCATCATTTCATTCCAACTTATTTTCGTGCTTATATCCAATTAAGGTTCCAAGCACGCTACACACCTCAGCTATCTGGGCTGTCTGTCCAGGACAGTGGGTTAGTTGTTAGTTGGTTAGTGGTTAGCGAGAGAGAAGTGGGTGTAGTGGTCTTGAGCCCTTAAGAACTCGCTCTGGGTTGGAGCCGGTACCGGGCTGCGAACCCTGTACCTACCAGCATGTAGTCTTATGGCTTAACCACTTAGGCACCACATAGTTTTGATCGTGTCATTTATACATCGTAAGTAACTGTTAACATTCCATGTACACACAACTCTGTAATTAAAGGTGCAGGCCCTAGTTTCAGCCCGTGACAATGGAAACTAAGTTTATTTAATCTACAAACCTGCAACACATTTCGATAAGATTATAACAGAGAGAAACTAAAGTTTGTTATGTTTAAACTGGGAAATACCATTCACAAATAGACTACAGCATGTCCCAATAACCGTTACTTGTCAGACGAACATGCGTTTTTACGAGAGACTGTGATAGATGCATTTGGGGCATTATAAAAACCTGGATGACCAGGATGATTCACTAAACTCTCGCAACTTTGAGATATCGCAGTGCAATGCTAAAAGACTTAAAAAGAGGATGCTTTGTTTTTTAGCAGAAACTAAGAGAGTTTTATGAACTAGGCCCCAGAATCACTTCAGGTGTATGAACATTAACATTATAAATAATAAAATGTAAGTACTTCGAATTTAAATTATGAAAAACGACTTTAATAGTTAAAAACACGTCACTGTGTTTAAAAACTAGGGTCTGTCCCTTTAATGTCCTGTGTGTAGAGATGGTGTTGGAACAGATTGACGGTGACGCTGTCGTTACACCAACATTTAATGTTCTGTGTGTAGAGATGGTGTTGGAACAGATTGACGGTGACGCTGTCGTTACACCAACATTTAATGTCCTGTGTGTAGAGATGGTGTTGGAACAGATTGACGGTGACGCTGTCGTTACACCAACATTTAATGTCCTGTGTGTAGAGATGGTGTTGGAACAGATTGACGGTGACGCTGTCTTTACACCAACATTTAATGTCCTGTGTGTAGAGATGGTGTTGGAACAGATTGACGGTGACGCTGTCGTTACACCAACATTTAATGTCCTGTGTGTAGAGATGGTGTTGGAACAGATTGACGGTGACGCCGTCGTTACACCAACATTTAATGTCCTGTGTGTAGAGATGGTGTTGGAACAGATTGACGGTGACGCCGTCGTTACACCAACATTTAATGCCCTGTGTGTAGAGATGGTGTTGGAACAGATTGACGGTGACGCTGTCGTTACACCAACATTTAATGTTCTGTGTACAGAGATGGTGTTGGAACAGATTGACGGTGACGCTGGCGTTACACCAACATTTAATGTATTCCAGAGAAAAGATCAAACCGTAAATATGCGTGAACATGTATGGTAATTATCTATGGTACTGGAATCACACTGATGTGCTTTTGATGTGCTTGTCACTCTATTTCGGTAAAGTAAAGTTTGTTTTATTTAACGACGACACTAGAATACATTGATTTTTAATCTTTTCATCGGCTATTGGACGTCAAACATATGGTCATTCTGACACTGTTTTTTAGAGGAAACCCGCTGTCACCACATAGGCTACTCTTTTACGACAGGCAGCAAGGGATCTTTTATTTGCGCTTCCCACAGGCAGGATAGCACAAACCATGGCCTTTGTTGAACCAATTATGGATCACTGGTTGGTGCAAGTGGTTTACACCTACCCATTGAGCCTTGCGGAGCACTCACTCAGGGTTTGGAGTCAGTATCGGGATTAAAAATCCCATGCCTCGACTGGGATCCGAACCCAGTACCTACCAGCCTGTAGACCGATGGCCTAACCACGACGCCAACGAGGCCGGTCTATTTCGGTAAATATCCAGTGAATATATAATATGTAAAAATTCTTTAGCATCAGGTTTAAACTTGGTCGGTACGGACAATTGTTACTAGACTCCTTTTTGGCTGCAGTACAATTCAGGTGGTGATTAATTAATTTTCAGGGGTACAAGTTTAAATCTTTAAAACAAAAACAAGGCATAGAGCTACCATGTTCAAATAATTAAGCTATGCTCACACCAAGAACAAAACCTATATAGAAAGGAACAAAGATTAATATATGTATAAATAGTACAAATCAATGTTTATACTGAACTTGTGTTAAAACGTTTAAACGACACATATGCTTGTGTGCTGCATTCGTCATTGTCAGGGGTGGGGAGTAGCCCAGTGGTAAAGCGCTCTCTTGATGCGCGGTCGGTCGGAGATCGATCCCCGTCAGTGAGCCTGTTGGGTTATTTCTCGCTCCAGCCACTCCATCACGACTGGTACATCAAAGGCCGTGGTATGTGCTATCATGTCTATGGGATGGTGCATACATAAAGATCCCTTGCTATATCAGAGAAATGTAGCGGGTTTTCTCTCTAAGACTATATCAAATTATCAAATGTTTGACATCCTATAGCCGATGATTGATAAATCAATATGCTCTAGTGGTGTCATTCAACAAAACAAACTTCTTTTTTGTCATTACCATGGAAGCACTCCACTACCTCTGCACCACAGTGAGGAGCAGCACTTAAAGGGTCAAGGTTAACCTGTAAGCAATACCGGCCTCGGTGGTATCGTGGTTAAGCTAACGGATATAGGACTTGTAGGTACAGAATTCTCAGCCCGGTACCGGCTCTTCCACCGAGAGCGAGTTTTAACGACTCGATTGGTAGGTGTAAGACCACTACACCTCTTGTCTCTCATTAACCACTAACAACTAACCCACTGTAATTGGATATAAGCATGAGAATTAGTTGAAATGAAATCAAATGAAATTTAAGCAACGACTCGATAATTCTCGTACTATATCACCGAATATCATGACAGATCTCTAGGTGAAATTGTTTAACATACATTTTGATTTTTATAAAAAAAAAAACCCAAAACAAAACAACAAAACAAAACACAAAAAAACAAACAAAAAACAACAACACCCTGTTAGTCAGTCACAGAACGTAACATATTGGAGACTTCTCCAAAACGGGAAACACACGTGGCATTACAAAGAGCAGAAACGTTTTACAAACAGCTCCACGGTGTTATGACAGAGATGAGACGTGCTGTCTGACATATTAATACTATACTTGAGTCGGGGACAACATAGACAATGTTGGTTGAATGCTTCTGAGATGTACGTCTTTGTGGTTTTCATTTTATGTTTGGTGCTAATTTCCTGGACATACACCTTATTCATGTGAACTATCATCAACACCTGTGCACTGTAGGTTGGAGTCGGCACTTGGATGCGAAACCAGCACCTAGCACTACTAAGCAGTTTTAAAATCGACAGCGTAACCACAACGCGAGCATGGTTGTTAACTATCCTATTGCAATCGCATGTATCCATTTATAGTCATGTGGTTTAGTGACACCAGCTAATCGCAACTGAATAAGATTCCTCGCCATTAGAAGAATAGTTTCACGGATTTCAAGGTTCGTGGTGAATACCGGATTGTATATATAAATGGAAAATATATTCACTTGGACACTAATCTTCACTACCGAACATGGGCAAAACAAAAGCAAAAAAAAAAAAAAAAAAAAAAAACCAACACAGGCAAAACAACAACACAGAGACGCTCGCACGCACGCACGTACGCACACACACGAATCGCTCTAAAGTTGGTTTTAAAAAAATGATTGCAATTGCGCCTGTAGAGCTCCCATTGTCGGGCTTCGTCAAAACTGTTTTTATAGCCATTTCTAGATAGCCTTCCCTCCACTAACACTTTCATGATCAGTCGTAAAGGTCTGATGAAAATGAAATATCAACAATCAATGGTCACAATTTAAGCCTTTCTCGAATGATAAAGTGCTGTGCAATGAATAACCAGACAGACCCAATGGCAAGTGTTAATATGTTGGGTCTGATTAATTCGGGTCTAAAATGTTGCGGATGATTAAACATTAAATGGGACTATATATATTTTTGGAAACACGACGGAAACTGTCGAGCTGACAAAACTGTTCTATCGGAATGAATTATGGCAATGGGTGTGATGCTATCGAATAACACTGTCGAATTCAAAAGCTTCTAAAGAAAGGGACGCACCATCAGACAGTCCATTCAATTAGACAGCCAGAAGCATTAACAAGTTTATAGAGGTTGTGATATCTATAACAAAACTGGACATGCGAGACACGATTCCCTTAGGCCAAGAGGTAGTGCGCTCACGTCAACTGAACGCAAATATCTTCAACCATATCTTACGCAGAATCTAATTTCAAACCCGCTCAGTTTCCCAACTTGCGATATTTGATATGGAATTAAACACCAGACTCCCAAATCTTTGAAGTTTTATATCCGTAAAAGAACACAAAAGAGCGATCTTTGTTAGCCATCATGGAGTTTAATAATGGCAGCGATTCAATATTTGAATGTGACCTAAAGTAAACACTTGACTGATCTCTGGCACTGAAGTCCTAATCCTCAGAGTTACAGCAGGCAAAGTGAGTAGCTATGTCAAAGCGGTGTGTCCACGCCGCCTTCAGACGCGGGGATGTCCTGGAGACTCTTGAAACATCGACCCACCAATGTTTAGATACCGGCCACAATGATACAGAACCAACCTCGGTAAATATCGGCTACACAAACTCAGCTTCATATACTGGGTTCGTGTTCTAGTATCCGCTCCCACCTAGAATATGTTTTAAAGTTAAACATGTTATTTTGTTTAACGGAACCACTAGAGAACAAAATCAGCTACATGTACTGGGTTCGTGTTGTAGTATCCGCTCCCATCTAGAATATATTTTAAAGTTAAACATGTTATTTTGTTTAACGGAACCACTAGAGAACATTGATTGATTTATCATCGAGGGTCGATCTCAAACCGACCGCGCATCAAGCGAGAGCTTTACCACTGGGCTACGTCCCGCCCATTCCCATTTGTATGACAATGTTAGGAACGCCAGAACAAACATTGATACCTTTTTGATATAAATATTGGATTAACCCAATAAGTCTCAATATAGCACAGGAATAATGAAAAAAATTGACTGTTTACCTACTCTTTGTGTTGGTTTGGTATATTTCAGATTACATAAAGATTACATCACACAAAAATCAATATACGTCCTTATCTTAACATCTTCACAAAGGATCATTTCAATTTACTCTCGTCCGCATTTTTGTCATAACACACAAATGAAATCTTTGATATTTAAGGTAAAAAAAATTAAAGCCCATTATAACTTTCCTTGCTTCATGCATCGTAATGCAAATGCTACTATTGATTTCAGATACATAAAATGCCTCTATTGAACATTCCAAAGCGTTATCAATAAAGTAATTTTATTCCAACAATATGCCTGGTTTCCAATTGATCATATCTTTTATTATCCTTGGCAGAAATCGATAAGAAGTAAAGCTCATACTGATATATACGAGGGTGGTGTTCCGATGAGGCATATAAATGCAACGAAAATAACCGGGCACTGGGACAAGGAAGTAAATCAGCGTTTTGAATTGATATTCAACTTATTTGATCTAAAAGTCATAAATGTAGTTCAAATTAATGTTCTTATAACTCGGACGCCCGCCAGGGAATATTCGTATAATGTAAAAAGTCCACAGGGAATGCATTTTGTGTAACGCACACGCTACGAAGGAAACGTATTCAACACTTCATTAACAACTATACATAATTTAGTGGAAATGGTCGGTTAACCACATCCCACAGAACATTGAAAAAATATTAGGAGTCTCTAAGCATCTACTACAGTAATTCTGACAAACTGAGAAACGACCTGCTACCACTATATTCGTTATTTTTTTCGATTAACTTTATACAGCGTTAATTGTTGAACAGAGAGGAGTGTATATACCACGGCCATTGATGTACCACGTTTTGAGCACCGATTGCAAAACAAAAGTCTTCAATGAGTACAACATGTAAAAGCTAATATTTAGGACCAGGGAATATAACCGGAAGAAGGGGCTGTGTTGTGCAATGACAAAAAAATACGACAATAGACATTTTCCTACTTTATACTGTATGCAAAGTTAAACTTTGTTCTCTTTAACAACACCATTAAAACACATTTATTTATGTTATGTTACATGAAACAAAACAAAACTATCTATTTATGAAGTGAAACAGTACGAGTTGGAGAAGAAAGAAAACAATGCCTGTTTAAAATTTGTTTTGTTTAACGACACCACTGGAGCACATTGATTAATTAATCATCGGCTATTGGATGTCAAACACCTGATAATTCTGACACGTAGTCTTCCAAGAAAACACTCTACATTCTTTTCGTTAGCAGCAAGGAATCTTTTATATACATTTTCTCACAGACAGGGCAGCACATACTACGGTCTTTGATATATCAGTCATGGAGGGCCCGGGATTATTTTAGTCATAGTGCACTCGCCGTATAAGCGATATAGTGTTGGATCGATCCCCGCCTGTGGATCCAAACATTTGTTGCCTACCCCCACCCACCCACCCCGTCCCATTAAAGGGACATTCCTGACTTTGATGCAATTTTTAAGATGTTATCGACCAACAAGACTTAGTAACGATTGTAATTACATATCAAATATATTTTCCTGCATAACATATTAGTAGCTGTATATTAAACGTGTTTATACTAGCGTAAATTTCAGTTTATTTCCTAAAATATTTTTATTTGAAGACAACATCCAGTTTGGGCTTCTTACAAATATTAAGACGACCAGAAACACATTGAATATACAGACACTGATATTCTAAACAAGAAAATATATTTAATATGTAGGTTTAATCGTAGAAATATTTTACTAGTAGGAAACATTTTACAATGCAGCCAACTCAGGAATGTCCCTTTAAGGATCCAATGACTGGTATTTAAAAGGTCGTGAAATGCACTTAACAGATTAATCCATGTACAGGCCTCGGTGGTGCAGTGTTTAAGCCATCGGACTACAGGCTGGTAGGTACAGGGTTCGCAATCCGATACCGGCTCCATCCCAGAGCTAGTTCTTAAGGGCTCAATGGGTAGGTGTAAGGCTACTACACCCTCTTCTCTCTCACTAACCAACTAACAACCCACTGTCCTGGACAGACAGCCCATATAGATGAGATGTGTGCCCAGGACAGCGTGCTTGAACCTTAATTGGATATAAGCACGGAAACAAGTTGAAATGAATGAATTAATCTTTGGTGGGTGTGATAAGCGTACTAACGAAACCTTGGTCTATATGTCAGGGTCCAAACAGACTGATGTTTGTGATCTACCAACTACTACAGACAGTACTAGACCAAATAACATCCGGCTGGGTCAAAGTTCGTGGTGCATCTAACTTTTGATAGAGCTGTTAATACCTCAGGTCCTGTCATTGATGATAAATGCGAGTTCAAAGTTTGTTTTGTTTAACGACCTCACTGGAGCACATTGATCAATTAATCATCGGCTATTGGATGTCACAGATTTGGTAATTCTGACTCACCAGAGGAAAACCGCTATATTTGTCCTAATGCAGTGATAAATGTGAGTGTTTTTGGGAGAGAAAAAAAGAGTTTCATCTGGGCAATAAATTTATGCAATTTTATTTTATCTAGTACCACTGTGCTAAGTAGCCTTGTGTCTGAAATGGAGTACCTGTAAAACAAAGTACTAGAATTTGGTGCGAAACTAGGGGTGTTGTAAAAATATCTGGTTATATCGAAAATGAGTCATGAAATGTGTCACTTTCTTCAGTTAATACTTTGTGGGAAGGGTTGTAGTACCGATATTTATGGGTCATAGTTTGGTTGATATATTGCTTATAGTGGTTTTAACCACAATCGTTAATATTGTCGCCTATATGATTTTATTTAGTATAGATAACCTATAACCAAATTGTCCCAGAATCCGCAAAGGTCACTAGAACGATACTCGCCATCTATTGGGAAAACATGCCAGTTCCCTATTTATTAAAGCATCTCACGCTGGTTATTAGATATTGTAGACTATTTTCGGCTCTTATTTACCGTTAACTTGCACATTATTCACAGCATTTTCCTTGATTTGTCAACTGCGGCAAATTCTGGTCGCCCTAGTAATAGCTGAAAGAAATTTCAAGCGAACATACCCCAACATATTAAAAAAAAAATAAAAAAGATTACACTCATTAAAAAGTCTCTGTTAGTCGATAACATGTTAAAACTTGCAGCAGACTCGGGAATGTCCTTTTAAGCAGTCACCTTTCTTAATAGGTAGGGACAGGACGTAGCCCTGTGGTAAAGCGCATGTCCGATGCACGATCGGTCTAGGATCGATACCCGTCGGTGAGCCGATTGGTCTATTTCTCGTTCCAGCCAGTGCACCACGACTGGGATATCAAAGGCCATTCTGTCTGTGGGATGGTGCATATAAAAAATCCCTTACTACTAATGGTTTCCTCTCTATGACTGTGTCAAAAAGACCATATATTTGACATCCAACAGCCGATGATTGAAGGGACATTCCTGAGTTTTCTGCAATTTGTAAGATGTTAACGACTAAAAGAGACTTTTTAACAACTGTAATTACATATCAAATATATTTTTCTGCATAAAATATTAGAGGCTGTATATTAAACAGTTTTTCTGATTGTTCTAATATTTGTACTAGGTTAAATTTCATTTTAGTTCCCAAAATATTGTTTTTCGTACGTACGAAATTATTTGAAGACAAAATCCAGTTTGGGCTTCTTACAAATATTAAGACGACCAGAAACACATTGAATGTACAGGCACTGATATTCTAAACAAGAAAATATAAGTTTTATCGTAGACATATTTTATTAGTTGGAAACATCTTACAATGCAGCAAACTCAGGAATGTCCCTTTAATAAATCAATGTGCTCAAGTGGTGTCGTTAAACTCCCTTTGGTGGCTGCTTAACCAGGTTAGACTGTATAGGCCCAATTTATGTCTTACACACGTGTAACTACGTACATCTACAATGCTTAAACACCTGTCTATGTCGTACACGCTTGTAACTACGTACATCTGCAATGCTTACACACCTGTCTATGTCTTACGCGCGTGTAACTACGTACATCTACAATGCTTAAACACCTGTCTATGACTTACGCACGTGTAACTACGTACATCTACAATGCTTAAACACCTGTCTATGACTTACGCACGTGTAACTACGTACATCTACAATGCTTAAACACCTGTCTATGACTTACACACGTGTAACTACATACATTTACAATGTTTAAACACCTGCGGTTAAGAAAAACAGGCTTTGTAAATTCGGCCCTATATCATGTTTTCTTTACGTGTGCATGGAAACAAACCCAGATACAAGCAGAGTTTATATATTGTTAATCGTCTCAACGATTTCTTGTGTGTTTTCAATAGGGTTTTTTGTGTTCCTTAAAGCCGCACACCCTAGTTCCATCCAGCGAAAATAAATTATAATTTGGTTAATCTACAAACCTGTAACACACTTAGATCACGTTTTTATCAAATGGAGTGAAAAAGCAGGTTTTATATCGATAAATACCATGGGAATCCCAATGTCCCAATTGCTTGAAATAATTTTGAAAGTTAGTATTCTGATGTCACCGGTAGATGTCGCTCGAAGCACAACAATGCCTACGTCACGACAAATTTCACAGACTTGGGGTGCGTTCGTTTCACTTCTCCTGGACATGTTCCAACTGTTCTGTCCTGGTTGTATCCCCTCTCCAGATATCGTAAGACTTAGCAAAATTATTGGTTTTAAGGGTTTGTAACGTTTTGTATTGAGACACTTACTTGTCTGAACTTTATTGTTACTGAAAATGTTCACGAATTGTGAAGAAAAATCTCACAAATGAACAACAACAAATTGGATGTTGATTCCGCGAACCGTGCACGAGAAAACAAACCGAACCAAAATGATAACGGTCACGTGATATACCAACGTCTGTGACATTAAAATGGAAATATCCCCTCTAAAAATAGATTGGACCTCGCTTGCTTAACGGTTTTTTCTCGACAACACGTCTTGTGAAAAAAATGCATTTCGTGGTTTTACAAACATCAGGATTACCAAAAAGCACTTCAGGTGAATGGAAATGTGTATTCTAAATAATAAAATGTAAGTAAAGTGCAATTTTATTTGTGAAAAATATAGTTTAATAGCGAAAAACAACGCCGTAATGGTTAACAAATAAACGTAACTAGGGTGTGTCCCTTTAAATAAAGCTGAAGGTTTTATTTTCCGGAGCGATGTAATACTGTTCACGGTGAACCTGTCTGTTCCACTAAAAATAGTCTGCTAAGTTACACTAAGTCACAGATCTTGTGCGAAAGGCGATTGTCCTGTGATTTAATGTAACTGTAGCTAGCCTCATACAAGACACCCACGTAATCTTGTGACTCACATATATCAATTTCCATCTTCAGCCAGACAAAGTTCAAGAAAATCAGGTGGCAAAGTTAGAGACGTGCGTGCTTGAACCGTTCACTGGTAGAACATACCAAATCGTTTCAGCTTTGACCTTTTTTTTAATGTTCAAACCATATGTGCATACATACGTGTGTGTGTGTGTGTGTGTGTGTGTGTGTGTGTATATATTGTTTTGTTTAACGACACCACTAGGGCACAATGATCCATTAATTATCGCCTATTGGATGTCAAACATTTGACAATTTTGACATATAGTCTTAGAGAGGAAACCCGCTACATTTTTTCCTTAGTAGCAAGGGATCTTTTATATGCACCATCCCATAGACAGAATAGCACATACCACGGTTTTTGATGTACCAGTCGTGGTGCACTGGCTGGAGCGAGCATCAGCGCAATGAGCCCACCGACGGGGATCGATCCCAGACCGACCGCGCATAAAGCGAACGCTTTACCACTAGGCTATGTCCCGCCCCCAGATATATAGATACTAGATACCTATAGTATAATATAATGACCGAGGCCACGCTTTAACACTTTCCATGTTGCTAGTTTCAGACTACCAAACTGTCACGACGGAGTTAGCCAACAAGCCGATCTCATAACTTCAAAGACTGTCCAGCTGGGGGAAATTACAACGTAACCAACGAGTTGGCCAACGTCGTCATGACTGTCGGTCGTCTGATCCTACCATAGGTATTGTAGTTTAAGCGCATTTATTACTAGACTGAGAACATTCGCAATGTGACGCCATTACTGGGTTTTCTGTTCGGGGAAAAGACGATCGCAGCTAAACAATTGCTTCTCTAGATGACAGCTTGCAACTATTCCTTGAGAAAAGCACCGTTTACGCCCAGTGCCACCACATTACAAATTTGATATTCTTTAATGAATTTGTAAAGTCTCGCGAAAACATCGTACACCCCTTAGCTTTGAAAAGCAACGCGAAGTAATATCACATTACAGCGGTATAGCCTATTCTAATTAGATTTATCAAAGTAATGAAAATGGCAAAATATCACGACCTGATATGACCAGTTATCAGGCTGTGTATACAAGGAACCTTTGTGCTGGTTTCTATCCTTCATACTCGACATACACCAAGCCTTCATGTACGCGCCAGCAGTCTATACTGATCTGACACGGATCCTGTACATAATAATAATGCACATGCTAACTCCGTCACGTAGAAAATATCCAGCACACTGAATCTTATTCACTTATCTCAACTAGACAGAAATGTGCAAGGAGCCACCGCAAGGGCGTAGCGTAGTCTAGACCTGGGGGATGGTGTCAATTCTGCACCTAGCGGACCCTTTTGTCTACCTGTTCCTTGTAAACCTACAGGAAGTAGTGCTTTAGCCGCAGTGAAGTAGCTTGTAGGTGGGTTTGTGCTCGTCCCATCCTCACACCATTTCTCCCGGAGCCTATACCTCTGCAAAATTTATACTTATAGTGCGTCCCATCATTGTATTAAAATGTTGATTTTTTGTAAATAATTTCAGTTTGGTTTGACGTAAGAAGAAACGTAAACGTGTTTTGGAAATAACTAAGAAATACCATTTGCGTGTGCAATTTACAAATCAATCGGCTCGGAAATAATTAACTTGTAGTAAATTAAATAGTATGAAAAAATGCGATCCCCGTGGGACGGACTGTAGTTTATTAGGATACTCATTGGTTTTCAGACGAAACAAACTTTGAAGATAGATATGCGTAGGCCAAAGTCAAAGATGCAATCTGACGAATAGTTTTATTAGTACTGTCGAACTCCGTTCCTTGAGGGGCGGGACGTAGCCCAGTGGTTAAGTGTTCGCTCGATGCGTGGTCTGTCTACGATCGAACCCTAATAGTATACCCATTGGGCTATTCGTCGATCCTGCCGATGCACCACAACTGGTATATCAAAGGCCGTGGTATGTGTTATCCTGTCTGTGGAATTGTGCAAATACAATATTCTTTGCTACTAATGTAGCGGGTTTCTACTTTAAGACTATATGTCAAAATTACCAAATGTTTCAGATCCAATAGCAGATGCTTAGTAAATCAATATGCTCAAGTGGTGTCGTTAAAAAGACTTTAACTTTTGAATAATGTATTATTCTCTATTTCAAAACCGAAAGGTGAGCAGCTATTTCACTGGGTTACGTTAGGGTAATACAAATATATTGACAAACTTGTTTCAAGGTTTGTTTTTGTCTTAATAAATAATGTTCCATCCAGTGCGCCACGGCAGCTATATCAAAGGCCGTAATATATTTGCTATCCTGAGTGTGGTATGGTGCATATAAAAGATACCTTCCTACTATTGTAGCGAGTTTCCACTCTGTATGTCAGACTTGCAAAACATACAAGAATCACTTCATCTCCGCAAGCTAAGGTACCATTTCATCAGAATTACGAAATGTTTGACATCTAGTGGCCGATTATTAATAAATCAATGTGCTCTAGTGGTGCCGTTAACCAAACCTTAACTTTAATAAATAATGTTATAATATGGTGTGGCGTGTTTGTAATTTTACAAATATCACGGCTCGAAGAATAAAAAGCACTCTAAGTTTACGCTCAACACCATTTTGATGATTGATATAGCCAGATAAACCTAAACAATCAAACGACGAGGCAGTTAAATACAACTCGACATTAAAAATATCAACAACAAATACCTAACCATTTTTCTCTAGGGCAAACAGTGGTCATTATACCGCCGTTAATAGTAGAAAATGACAACATAGAAGTAATAATGTCACTTGACATTGTCAGTAAAAGTTAATGCCAGGATTTATAAGGTATGTCCAAGTCAGACCCAGATAGAAAACAGAAAGAAAGAAAGAAATGTTTTATTTAACGACGCACTCAACACATTTTATTTACGGTTATATGGCGTCAGACATATGGTTAAGGACCACAGAGATTTTGAGATGAAACCCGCTGTCGCCACTACATGGGCTACTCTTTCCAATTAGCAGCAAGGGATCTTTTATTTGCGCTTCCCACAGGCAGGATAGCACAACCCATGGCCTACTACTCAAAAGAATTTAAGGGTCACAAATTTATAACCAAATAAGTTTCAGAGTGTATTAGATTGATGATGTAAACTACACCAAAAATTTAATTTATTGTTCCATATTTAAAAAAACCCACAAATAAACGTCACTGTATACAAGAAAGTCACATGACATGCTGTCAAAGTTGAAGGTTGTCAAACATGGATTTTACACATTAGAACATTCGTTTAATAGTGTGTGAATCCACCCCTGGCGCGAATACACTCGACACATTGTTGCCTCATGCTGTTGATCAGACGTCTGAAGAACTCTTGGGGAATGGCCTGCCACTCAGCCATAAGAAGTTGACCCAGATCATGAAGGTTGGCCGGAGGGGCATGGTTATCCCGAACTCTCCTGCCTAATTCGTCCCAGGCGTGCTCTATTGGGGCCAAGTCAGTCTAATATGCTGGCCAATCCATCCTGGCGATACCTTGTCTGAGAAAGTCCGTTACCACCCTGGCGCGGTGGGGTCTGGCATTGTCATCCTGCAGAACTGCCCCGCCGCCAATCTGCTGAAGGTCTGGGAGAACCAACGGCCGGATAATCTCATTCAGATAGCGGATTCCATTCAGATTGCCATCCACCACATAGAGGGGGGTCCTGTGGTGGATAGAGATGCCGCCCCACACCATGGCGCTGCCACCACCGAACCGGTGACGTTGTCTAACGTTAACATCAGCGAAGCGCTCCCCAGGACGTCTGTAGACACGAACCCGACCGTCGTTGAACTGGAGACTAAACCTGGACTCATCAGTGAACATCACTCGACCCCACTGAACACGTTGCCACCGCAGATGATGCGTGCACCAGTGACGTCTGGCCGTTCTGTGACATGGTAGGAGTGGTGGTCGAACAGCCTGGCGACGGCAGCGTAGATTATTGGCTCTCAGACGATTGCGTATGGTTTGATCAGACACTCGAGTTCCAGTCACAGTCCGCAGATTGTCACGTAATCGGCGTGCAGTGGTTGTGCGTTGACGTAGAGCCATATTGGTGATGTAGCGGTCCTCTCTATTTGTAGTGCTTCGGGGTCTTCCCGAACGTGGACGATTTCGAACAGAATTCGTTGCTTGGTACCGTTGCCAAAGTCGGCCAACGATACTCTGACTGACACCAAGTCTCAGAGCAATATTTCTTTGCGTATTGCCATCCTGAAGCCAAGCAATAGCCCTTCCTCGATCTTCGATAGTCAGTTGACGTCGTACCATTGTCGAATTTGGAGTGTGCACCGTACACGAACGCAAGCTCCAATTATACAGAAATTCAGCATTGGGAACATGGAATACACATGCAAAGCGTGCAAATGAAGCGCTTTGTGAAAAAGCAAGTTGTGGGCACTTAGCAGACCTTTCGCTTTCGCCCTAATTTACGTGCAAATGTAAGAATGTTTTTGCCATTAGAACTAGTCGACAGTGTCAATGACAGTGGATTTTAATTCATTTATGGGTTGCTTAGACCCACTTTCGTGAAAATGGAACAATACCATGCGTGACATTATGGTCTAGCTAATATAATTGACATTCAGAAAATAATGTCGAAAATATCGTCTGACCCTTAAATTCTTTTGAGTAGTATATATAAAAAGTGCTTCACCCTCAAAATAATGTGATCAACATTGCTAGAAAGTATATTGCTTGAAATATTATTCCATGCGTAATGGTGTGTGCAGAAACTGTACAAATGTTTTTGGCGCCTATGTGGAAAAACTATAAAGTGGCAGTCCTCCTACAAACGGAGATGGAACCGTATATCGTGGTCAACATCAACTCTCATCTGTTGCATGTATATACACTCACGACTCTGTCAAAACGTCTTTTGGAATTAGTCTAGTGAACACACTAACGACTAGTTTATAATCATCATCATAATTATATGTTACGGCTTCTATTAAAGGGACATTCCTGAGTTTTCTGCAAGTTTTAAGATGTTATCGACTAAAAGAGGCTTTTTCACGACTGTAATTAAATTTTTCTGTATAAAATATTAGTGGCTGTATATTAAACGTGTTTCTGATCGTTCTAATATTTGTAAAAGGTTAAATTTCATTTTATTTCCTAAAAACTATTTTTTCGTACGTACGAAATTATTTGAAGACAAAATCCAGTTTGGGCTTCTTACAAATATTAAGACGAACAGAAACACATTGAATATACAGATATTGATATTCTAAACAAGAAAATATATTTAATATGTAAATTTAATCGTAGAAATATTTTATTTGTCGGAAACATCTTACAATGGAGAAAACTCGGGAATGTCCCTTTAAAAATATTTTTAAAAGTTACAATTGTTTTGTTGTAGAGAGTAGATTATGATTGTCAATATTTAAGAAGGGGACGATATCAATAAACCCATCCGTTCGTTGGAAAGAGGAAGTGTGTGTGTGTGTGTGTGTCAGAGAGAGAGAGAGAGAGAGAGAGAGAGAGAGAGAGAGAGAGAGAGAGAGAGAGAGTATACAACGTGTTTATTAATAACGTCAGCGATGATTGACCATGCGTTATGTAGCACCTAGAACGCTCTATTGTTAGACAACGTGTTACACTTTACTGTATTAGATATTTTCAAAACAAGTATATTCAGAACCAGTGATCATACTATTTAGCCTATTGCTACACCATGTATTACAAACATCTTATATTCTTTACCTTTATCACCGTTTGGCTGCAAGGGGTCTTTTCTCTACACCTTCCCATACATAAATACAATATGTCAAAACCATGACCTTCGGTATGCAAGTCGCAGAATGCTGGTCGGAAAATGAAATCGACTCGACACGATGCTAAATCCGGCTTTGTAATGTCAGAACATTCTTTCTCGGAGCACGGAATTTCGCTATTTCAGATGGATCGCAAGTCGACAAAAGAAAACCAAAAGCCATTAGCTTGATTATATGTAGGCTCGTACTATAGTCTTGTTCTTTTAAGAATTCCTGCTGGAATTATGTTTAACTGGATTAATGTTGAAAGGACACACGGCCCCATTCTAACACAATTTCATTAATAGCTCGATGCATTATGATACAATAGTATGAACCGATTCGAACTCTTATTAGTAGTTTGAAGAATACAAAACACATTTTGCTTAGTCAGTGAAAAACGTCCCTGTCTTGGACAGAACCCTGTGCGTGCTGGAATACTTCTGTGATGGAAACATGTCAGACATGACTCACATCCAGTAGTGAAAACATTCTACCGAGACACACAAAGGCATTTGTTTACAGTAGATGCGGCGCGTATGTGCGGTGCGCCTAAACAAATTAAATGTCACTGTTTCCCTTGAAAGCATTTAGACTGGATACTTTCGGTCAGACGCAATGGAATAACAGACATATTGCGTATGTGATATATTTAGATTTTATTTAATTTCACCTATAGCATTTCATCTTTAACATAAACTCTTTTAAAAAATGGTATAATCTTTGTAAATGGTATACGCGCATAATACAAAAAAAAAATTGAAACTACAAATGAAAAAGAAATATAATATATAAAACAATAATAGATTGCACGCTTTTTGCAATTTTTGACAAAATAATATTATTACTCTAATTTATATACAAGGGGATTAAAAAACAAAATAGAACCTTGCAGTTTCTGAAATGATAGCCGACATTTGTGTGCATAGTAAGAGGTATCAGTGTTTGTAGATATGGTGTGCTTAGTGCTCTTAATGTTATGCTTTCAGGTGTAATGCTTAAGAATTTGGCCACAAGGTATTCTACAACATTCAGAGAAATGGAAACAAAGAGAGAGAGAGAGAGAGAGAGAGAGAGAGAGAGAGAGAGAGAGAGAGAGAGAGAGAGAGAGAGAGAGAGAGAGAGAGCATCTTCCCAGGAAAATGTTGACAAAGTGCATCAAATGGTTCTGGGAAAACAGACGAATATCAACTGCGGAGATAGAAGAGAGAACTAGCTTGCCACATGCATTCATACCTCCCCCCAAAAACGCCAACATCATCCATGTTCACTGTCTACTGGGATAGTCAAGCCATCATTCATGTTCACTGTCTACTGGGATAGTCAAGCCATCATTCATGTTCCCCGTCTACTGGCATAGTCAAGTTATCATTCATGTTCACTGTTTACTGGGATAGTCAAGTAATCATTCATGTTCACTGTCTACTGAGATAGTTAAGTAATCATTCATGTTCCCCGTCTAGCCATCATTCACTCTCTACTGGGACAGTTAAGCCACCATTCATGTTGACTGTCTACCACGTGGTACAATGAATTATGTACTATGGTGATCTTCTATGCCACTTGCGCCCGTCTATCAAAGGTCGCATAGAGGCAAGGTCCGTCACCCAGAAAATGCTAATCTCAAGAAGAACTAAATGCATGGATCTAAATGGAAATTATATAGTAAAATGACGTATGAAATAAAACCTTTATGTGTACTCTGTCATTATGGGCTCACTGTCCTTTTACGAACTTATCAGAGCATTACTTCATACGCAGAAAGCACATGAAGGTACATAAAAATCTCTCTCTCTCTCTCTCTCTCTCTCTCTCTCTCTCTCTCTCTCTCTCTCTCTCTCTCTCTCTCTCTCTCTCTCTCTCTCTCTCTCAAGGATCGATTTACGTTATACCTGCAAATTCCTTGGCTGTGACTGCACCAGGCCACATGGCATAAGACAAGAATATAACACACGTCATGTATCGATTAGCATGACCGTTGTCAATAGAGCTGCCAGTCACCGACAGATTAACTTATTAATAATATTCAGTATACACTGAAAATGTCACGTACAAATGATGCACACAGATGAAGCATACAAAACGAATTATGTTATTTGCAACAGTCATGATTATCTGTCTCAGTAATTAGGACCCAGATATAGATCACTTGTTCGAGGTTTGATGGGTCGTACGACAGATTGAGATGGTTTGTGTTCCAATGCTCAACGACTTGCATATTAAATATAGTGAGTTGTACTATCCTGTCCGTGAGGAGGACGAGGAGGGGGGGGGGGGGGGGGGGGGGGGGGAAGAAGAAGAAGAAGAAGAAGAAGAAGAAGAAGAAGAAGAAGTAGAAGTAGAAGAAGAAGAAGAAAAAAGCAAAAGCAGAAGTGAAAAATAAGGAAAGACAATAACAAAAAACAAAAACAGTTGCTGTGAATTCATGAAGTATCTTCTTTTAGTATTGGGGCGGGATTTAGCTCAGTCGGTTGAGTGCTCGCTTGAGGTGCTTGCGTCGCAGGATTGAACCACCTCGGTATATCCATTCAGCTGATTGGGTTTTTTCTCGTTCCAACCAGTGGACCACAACTGGATAAAGTCCGTGGTATGTGCTTTCCTGTCTGTGAAAGTACATATAAAAGATCACTTGCTGCATTAGAAAAAAATGTAGTGGGTTTCCTCTGATGACGACGAGTCAGAATTACCAAATGTTTGACATCCAGTAGCCGATGATTAATTAATCAATGTGCTCCAGTGGTGTCGTTAAAACAAAACAAACAAATCGTTTAGTATTTGATATAATATACGCATTTTCAGCATACAATAGCAGAAATCTGAAAGCTTTAACACTTTTCATAATTTGAGGCAATGCAAATAGAACTAGATCAATTTCGGCATCCAAGCTATCCACTTTTTGGTATGTTTATGCTCACTTGTGAGCGGTGCCACACATAACTGAGGTTGTTCTGTTATATGTTACCTGAAAAACAAATGATCATCAATACCCAATAGTATGCATGCCTTGAACATAACGTCATAGATGCAGTGGACTGTTCTTGCAAAACGGCAAAGGGGATAGCACGTGGAGTGCAATGAATGAATGAATGAATGAATGTTTAAAGGGACATTCCTGAGTTGGTTGCATTGTAAGATGTTTCCGACTAATAAAATATTTCTACGATTAAACTTACATATTAAATACATTTTCTTGTTTAGAATATCAGTGCCTATATATTCAATGTGTTTCTGGTCGTCTTAATATTTGTAAGAAACCCAAACTAGATTTTGTCTTCTTATAATTTCGTACGTACGAAGAAAAATATTTTAGGAAATAAAATTCAATTTAACCTAGTACAAATATGAGAACGATCAGAAACACAATTAATATACTGCCCGAAAATACATCGGCTACTGGATGTCAAACTAAGGTAATTGGGAAAACGAAGTGATGATCAACATCAATTAAAAAAATCCGAAAGTTAAATAAAAACACAGGTAAATAAATTTTAAAAATTAGGATAAAATTCAAAATCTCTTTTAAAATTTCAATACAAGTTCAAGATGGAATCGAATTGATTTCATAACATTTCTTCTACCAAATATATCGCTTCAGGTTTCCTGAAGATGATTGCTCTCTACCACAGTGTAATGTCAGTTAAAGTTTGTTTTGTTTAACGATACCACTAGAGTATATTGATTTATTAATCATCGTCTATCGGATATCAAACATTTAGTAATTCTGACATAGTCTTAGAGAGGAAACCCGCTACAGTTTTCTATTAGTAGCAAGATATATTTGATATACAACATCCCACAGACAGGATAACACATACCACGGCATTTAATATACCAGTTGTGGTGCACTGCTTAGAACGAAAAACAGCCCAAAAGGCTCATCGACGGTGATCGATCCTAGACCGTCCGCGCATCAAGTGAGCGCTTTACCACTTGTACGTCCCACCCTTAGAGTACAATGACAGTGCTCACATTGAGGTGGAACGTGTTGTGGAATTAACAAAGGTAATAGATTTTACTGTCGCGGCGTGTGGCGAAATGCACCACGCGATAGATCTAGAAAACCGCACCGCGAACGGCATGAAATGCCAGACACAATCAAATGAGCGTATTCTAGAGGCACGTGTATTTATTAGCAGTTGAACGATTTGGCGGGTACAAACATCTGGCATGCATTTCAAAGTAGCTTAATGCAAGTCTATTGCATATTGTAGTCATATCAGAAATATGCACTACAGAGCAAAACTGAAAATCAGTGTTATTTATTCCTACCTACAATGGTTTATTAACATGACATTGGAACAGCTGTTGAACTGGTAAACTCAGATTCATTCTTCCTGCACAACACATGGTAATGATATTTTCATTAGTGGGGATAAAACTCAATTTATTTATGCGACCCACATGGCTGCATCTATATTCAGAAATATAATTCAAGATAAATTTATATTTACAAATGCATGGAATTATTGTAGTTTGATTCAGAATATTTCTGAATGCAAATTCAAAATGTCGTCAAAACGCACACAGTGTGCAATGGGTCGTAAAATCGATTGTCCTTGATGGATTTATTTCACCGCGCCCCACTTAGAGGGTGTATACCACCAAATCAAATCCCATAGACGACAAGAGTAACATGTGGCCAAAACTCCTAACTGCTCTATGAAACATTCGGTGCTCCTCGAACTTTGACCCAGCCGGAAGTTATTCGGTTTAGTACTACCTATAGTCACACGTCTGGGACATGAAAAACCGTGGTATATACGACCTGTCTTTGGGAAATAGTATTATAAAACAACTCTTGCTACAATAGAGGGATTTCCGTGCTCTGTCTATCGACCAAGTGTGGAAATAACCATATGTTAGACACCAAACAGCCGTTGTTGCCGCGCTTTTACAGAGTAAAAAGGCGAGGTATATAGAGAATAATACATGAGTGGCCGTTGGATAGCATTTATTACTCAACGAATTGTTTTAAAATGCATCTAACGAGCGAAAGCGAGTTTGATACGTTTTTAAACAAGTTGTGAGATAAATGGTATCTAACGGACACGAAATATTATTATATTTCTTACATATCCTCAAAAACCAGGTTTTAAACAAATTTCAAGATATTTTTTCGACTAAAAGATATTTAAAACCCTTTGAACTTGTAGCAGACTTACACGTCACAGAAACAGTATTGTCAGGTTAACTATACGTCACAGTGTAATCGATTTCCATCATGTTGTTTTTCATTGGATATATGGCATTGGTGACCTGGGCATCATCTAGGAGCAGCCAGTCGTATGTCTTGAAATTGTTAATACACGTACATGTGTTAACAAGTATGTGTTATCATAAACAACGCTAGAAATATAGGTATTACTTTTCCGACGGCGGCAGCGGCAGAGACGATGGCGTCAATATTTGTGTTAATGTTTACATGTATGTCCAAAGTCAATGAAACTTGCTTTATAGTTATGGCTGATCATAGTACACCGAAAAAGGTTATGGTAGGCGGGTCAGTTAATTCCGCGGAATTCTGGTTTCAAATTTGCTAAAATGTTATTAAATATTTCTTTTCTTTAAAACGTGTATTTTTGTCACATATATAATAATCATTTTACTGTTGTGATATACAATATATATATATGTCATATATATATAGAGAGAATAATACATGAGTGGCCGTTGGTTACCATTTATCTCACAACGAGTTGTTTTAAAATGTATCTAACGAGCGAAAGCAAGTTTGATACGTTTTTAAACAACGAATTGTGAGATAAATGATATTAACGGACACGGAAGTATTATTCTATTTCTTACATGTCCTCAAAAACCGGGTTTTAACATCTTTTTCGACTAAAAGTTATTTACAGTTGTTGCACTTGTAGCTAACCTACGCGTCACAGACACATGACTGCCAGGTTAACTATACGTAACTGTGTAATTGATTTCCACCATGTTGTTTTTCATTGGCTGTATGGCACTGGTGACCTGGTCATCACCTAGGAGCAGCCAGTCATATGTCTTGAAATTGTTAACACACGTACATGTGTTAACAACCATGTGTTATCAAAAATAACGCACGGTGTTCCCACCAACGGATATGTAAGAAATATAGTTAAGGGCTGGCAGAGAAAAAATTTAACCAATTTCGTTCTTAACCGACATTTGTCTCTTTGCCGTGTAAGGTCGGCGGGTAAATGGAGAATGTGGATCAATGGACTATCATGAGTTCTTGTTTGTCCTCCAGATTAATCCTTCAACTTAGTACAACTTGCAATAAATGCGTAATTTTCTAACTGAAAAGAAAAAAAAAGAGAGAGAAAAAAAGCCCAATCAAAAAACCGACAAACACTCGCTCGCATGTTTTAACTAGTGACATTTACTCCGTATTGCTGAATAAATCGACCATAACGAGAAAGGAAATGAAGTGTTCCGTGGATCTTCTACCCACTTTTTTTGTATTTCGTAGAAAGAAAAAGAGATTATCGATCCACGGAAAGAATTCGATTATTTCACGCAAGCCAGGTTTATTTAATCAATATGCAATGTTCAACTTAATTAAGTGCGATATTATATGGAGAAATAATAATATTTGTCCTGTGGTGTACATAAAAATGTATTTGTGGGTTTTATCCAGAAACATCCTGTATTAACTGATGTTGCATTGCTAAAGACAAATTTTTTTAATGATACCTTTGCGCATTTTGAACTATAAAATATAAGGCTATTTTGTGTCTAACATTTAGTTATTTGTACAAATGGTCTACACAGATTGGGGAATCTTACTGTCATCATAATATGCTCACCATACCAACTAGTAGTACTGTATCTTTTATATATGCACTTTGTTCGTCTACCAGATGCTGAGATCTGACTATAACGGGACGAAACCCGAAAGGTCCACAGAGTGGTTCATTTCTACGACCCATTACCAGAGCTCTACTACTAAAGCCATGTTCAAATGGACCCCCCAAAATGTGTACAAAATTACAACGATGCAAATTTACATATACACATGTATAAGTAATTGTATATTTGCAATTCTTTCGTATGGACTATATTATAGCTTTAAAAGGGTATCATAATAATGCCATATTGATCAAAATCTTTTTCGTTTCGAACTGGGCCATCAGCATGAACGCATTACTTGCATTCAGAAAAAAAAAAATCGACAATATCCTTATATGCTACCAGCTGCGCCAGATTTCAGTTTGAGCATGAATAGCGACTGCATACACAATATTTCCTGCATACACAATATTTCCGGACAAAACTGCGTATATTACATAAATAGTAATCTGTGTAAAAATACATTCTCTATGCACGTCCATTTTACAAGAAATTTTTCTAACAAGATATGTAAAAATACATTTACTAATAATTTCTGGCACGAGTCCTTTTGAAGAAGTTTTTCTGACAAGAGTCTAAGAAAATCAATCCTTTGAGCGAGCTTTAGCGAGGTGAAATGATTGATTTTATTGAGACGAGTCTAAGACAATCAATCCTTGGAGCGAGCTTTAGCGAGGTGAAATGATTGATTTTCTTGAGACGAGTCTAAGACAATCAATCCTTGGAGCGAGCTATAGCGAGGTGAAATGATTGGTTTTATTGAGACGAGTGTCAGAAAATCAATCCTTGGAGCGAGCTTTAGCGAGGTGAAATGACTGGTTTTATTGAGACGTGTGTCAGAAAATCCATCTACAAAAGGACGAGTGCCAGAAATATTTTCTAGTTCAATAATTCTTATCATTTTAGTATAATTATTATGAGATTCACTGCATTTTATTTTTGTACCGTCACGTCTTTCCGTCTCTTAGCTGATACATGTTATGTCACTAAAAGGAATGCATTCAGCATTATATATCATGGGGACGTGTGCTAGACGGCTTATGTCGTACGGCTTTCTGGCACTTTTCTACTGGTTGACTGAACTAGAAATTACCTTCTGACTTGAAGTAAATTTACATACAAACCTAATTACGTATGTGTGTATTTGTGTTCATAGTAAATATTTGTGTAAAATTGCATACCAATGTGAAAATCCATATATGTGTAATATGGTCCATATGAACGTACGTACGTGCGTACAGCTGTAAAGTGATACATCAACGCTGAACTTACTATGTTTTCTACGTCTGTGGAACATACTTCACTGCAGTTCACTGACATGAGGATAACATAAACGAATGATCGATTATAGACAAGTGGTGTGTCTGGCATCACACAAGCTACTGATTGGCATGCGATTCAACACTTGAAATATTTGTCTAGCAATTTTTCACTTACGTGTTTTTCAAGTTGTCACTCACCTCGAGACGCAATGGTTCGCAGGTTCGATCATCTTCGAAGGAGTCTTTTTTTTTTTGTCTTCGCAAATGAGGATTACGTTCACACAAGGATAGAGTTTCAATCACACCAACTGAAACACCAAACTGTTGCGGTTTGAAACAAGTTTCCCTTTAAGCATCTTTCACCAACTATTAACGCTAGCGGCGTCTGATAAGTATGATGAAAAGAGAGAAGAATACAGATATATTCTAGCCATCTCCAATGTGTCCATTTCTAGAAGTGACAGTAAACTCATAATCCCATCAGTAATGTAATAATTAAAAATACCAGTACAATTAGGGCTCTAGTTTTAAGAGTGTTACACGGGGTTGTTGAACCTTAAGAGCCGTACTCTTTGGGCTAATTAGTGATTAAAAAAATCTAAGAAAGTGGTTGTGTGTGTGTGTGTGTGTGTGTGTGTGTGTGTGTGTGTGTGTGTGTGTGTGTGTGTGTGTGTGCTATTATTGTTTGTTTGGCAACTCTTTAAAGGACATGTTACGGCGCGATTTCACCTCACCGGTACAGGGGCGGGACATAGCCCAGTGGTAAAGCGCTCGCTTGATGCGCGGCCGGTCTGGGATCGATCCCCGTCAGAGGACCCATTGGGTTATTTCTCGCTTCATCCAGTACACCACGACAGGTACATCAAAGGCCGTGGCTGATCCCAGACCGACCGCACATCAAGTGAGCATTTTACCACTGGGCTACATCCCGTCCCGGTACCACCTGGAATGCTATTCTGGATCTCGCCTGTCATACGTAACTTTTGTTAACTAACACATTTTAATATTATTGTAAACATATTCAGTTTATAAATATATAATCTTCTGTTAATGTTAATGACCGTGTAGGTTGAGACTGTAACTACAGCACTTCTTTGTGTTACAGAATTAACCTTTATCAGCTCATAAATGGACATCCGTTTAAATCATCATTTCCATTAGTGAGTCTTATGTCGTTCGTAAAGTTCAATTAAGTGAATCACGTCGAAAAGCGACGAAATCAGTGTCTTCAGAATTGGTCATTAGTCGGAATAACTCTATCACTAAGAGGTAAAAAAACATGTCTAATAAAATAGGTTAAGTCTTAATGAGTGACATTTATTCTTCATGACACAGACATTTAGATATTAACTGGTACACAAAGTACGTCACGATGTTCTTAAAGTTCATGATGGCCTAGTTTATGCAATTTGAAATGATAAAAAGGAAAACAAACATAACCATTATGTTCAAAAATCTACTCTGTGTGTGTATATATATACACACACTCACACACACACACACACACACACACAGACACACACACACAGAGACAGACACACACACACACAGAGACACACACACAGACACTCACACACACACACACACACACACACATATATATATATATATATATATATATATATATATATATATATATATATATATATACATATATATATATATATATATATATATATATATATATATATATACATATATACATACATACATACATACATACATACATACATACATACATACATATATATATATATATATATATATATATGCACAGTCAAACTTCAATAACTCTACCTTCGATCTCTCGACCTGAAGCGACGCTCCAGGCCCAATTGCTATACTAGTAATAACAGCCTTCGAAAACTCAAACTTCGAACCCTCGATAAACTCAATCTCAGGACCTAATTATATAAATATTTAATAGTTTATATCAATCGAAAGCATCCAGTTGACTTGAACTCTTATATATTAATTTCGAAAACTCGAATTCCCTGAAACTCGAACTATTTCCTGGTCCCCTACCGACCTTGGTCGGGCTGCTGGTGCTCCCTTGCACCTGCCAGTGCAGGCGGTCCCTCCTCCCCCCACACCTTTCCTGTCTTGTGCCCAAGACAGGCGTGCGCTACAACAGCTTGTTCTGAATGTGCACGTAAAACCCTATGACATGACCTGACCTGCCAATTAACAAACAACATGACAAGTATGGTAAAGAAAGGATTGCATGGCTATTGTTGTGATTCTCCGATTCATCTGTAGCTCGTTCCACCTAAATAATTAATCCGAAGGTTGTAATAACCAACTGCGCAAGCGCAGCAATTGTTGGTTCTTTTCCGTGGTTTTGGATATTTGATGGATCACCAGTTCGAGGGATATATATATATATATATATATATATATATATATATATATATATATATATATATATATATATATATATACACATTCAAATCTCGATAACTCGATCTTGTAGGGGACCAGGAAATAGTTAGTTTCAAAGCGTCGACCGATGCTTCGAACACTTTCTCGAGTACCGACAGGGTTCGAACCAACGGGATTCAACTGTGTGTGTGTGTGTGTGTGTATATTGACATTTCAAATTAAATTTTCTTTGCCTCTATACACTGATTGTCAAGGCGGCATGGAATTGTATGCGTTCATATCTGAATGACCACCCCTATACCACAATATGGCATGCCTTCTCCCATCTCCCCACTGGTATTACTTTTTTTGCAAGTTGTCGGGTGATTCAGGCAACTATGTTTAGTCTAAAGTCGACGAGAGTACTATTGGTTTGGCTTCGTATACAACAAATAGCACACATTTTGTCATGATGTTTTGTTTATTAAAAATTCCCACCACACATTTCTTTTTTATGCCAAGCCAATGTAGAATTTCTGTTTTAGGAAAAAAAAAGTAATAAAAAAGAAAGAAAAAAAGAAGAAATAAAAATGAAGAAGAAAAGGAAAAAGGAGAGCCCCCCCCCCCCCCCATTAATTTTAGTGTTTTACTGGAGGCAGGGACGGACATAAACATTTTCAATTCCAGAGAAACGTATTCGATAACTTTGATGTTCGACATTTGTGCTAATGTTAATTCTTTTTATTAATAAGTAGGCTAATAATTTGATTGTTTCTTACTGACGTTGTTTAATTTATATAACATTTAACTGACAATAATATAATCAAAGGGACTATACTCAGTTTACAGCAATTGTTAAGATGATGACGACCAACAAAGACTATTTAACGACTGTAATTATATATTAAAGAAAAAGAAGTTTGTTTTGTGAACATTTCTATTCCGACGTGAGACAAATATCAATAAAGATTACGTAAACAATACCATAAACTTGTTCAGTGCTAAAAATAATGTTATGTTCAACTGCATTGTATTCCTGAAATATGAAATAACGTATAATTTAATTGCTGTTAATTCAAATGTGATCCGAGAAAACCATATCGGCATTTTAATATGTGCTTCTACATGATTCATCCAGTGTCATATCGGTTTCTTTTTGGTTTATACCTGCATGAACCGAAAAATAATTGCGATCAGTTTAAAAAAAAAGCTAATGCCTACATCACGTCATAAGATAATAGACCGGAATAGAGCGATATAAATAATTAATCATAATAGGATGTATATAGATGGAAAAAGATAATTATTATTAGATACAGACACAAAGCATTTGTTATCGACTTATTTGTGTATGAATTACAGCGCTGTTGCCATAACTCGCTATTTATTTTCTTTATCTAAAGTTAACGTTTAAAAATGTTTGCAGACTGGTTTATGATAGCGAACGTTAGCTGTAAACAAACATTAAAAGATATATATTTTCTCAGTTAAACCTAGTTATATGAACATGTCCTATGTTCGACCACAAACACTCCTGAATTACATGCCAAACAAAACAAAACTTTAACTCGTTCTCATCGTTTATCCTCTTTTGATTTCTACCATCAGCGGCCATTTTTGTAATCGTAAGGATTTATTTTTTTTGCTCTAAGGTCAAATATACACATCAGCCTAAATATCGGCGGTGGGTGGGCGGGGGGGGGGGGGGGGGGGGGGGGAAACCCTGTGTAAAGCTACAACACCTCAGCTTACACTAGTTTCATGACGTAGCCCAGTGGTAAAGCACCCGCCAGATGCTCGGTCTGTCTAGATCGATCGATCCCCGTCAGTAGACCCATTAGGTTATTTCTCGTTCCAGTCAGTGCATCACGACTGGCATATGAAAAACCGTGGTATATGCTATCTTGTTTGTGGCATGCTGCATATAAAAGATCCCTTGCTACTACAAAATAGCGAAGTATCATACTCGCAACTGCCTTTAGTTATAAATAATGTGGCTGGATGCATACTCGTCGGAAGTGGGAGAGGTGGAGGTTAGGGTACATTACGACTTGCTCAAAATCTTAAGATAAGACACACTGGCAAGCCCCCAAAATCTGAAAATAATGCACACTGCTCCCCAGTGGGAAGATGAATTGATATATAAATGCCTCCTCCAGTTGCTGATGTCTTCCGACACCCATGGGATGTCAGTTCGTAATTCGAGGTATATACTCCATAATATACGTTTTGCACACCATGTGAGTGACAGAGACTTGGCTACTTTAGTGAAAAGCGTATGCGCTGTCACAAACATGGCGTGCTAAGGAATTTCAGTAATGCCACGATCCTAATCTAATCAATCTCGTCCTCGAGAAAGGACATCACCATGTGTACAACTGACCTCAACACTGGCACTGAACATGAGTAAATGCCAATAATAATGCTCCATAATAAACAAGATTTTATTACCATTTCACATGAGGTATTTTGTCGCGAGCACTCCTTCCAAATAAAACCTGCTGTCCCGGATACATTTTTATTCTTTTAGCAATTTCAAGTAGACCATCAATTGTCATTTTCTTACTGTCAAGCACCATTCTTCGATTTGTTTTGGACTATACTTGTACTTGCTATCTCCGTGACACGAAACAAATGTATTATTCTCCATTTCAACACGGTGAAGCTGGATAAAATAAGTAACAAAACATGGTACATGTTTACCGTTGATAAAAACGTTTATAAAAACTGTACGTGTGTTTGTATTTTGCATCAGCAAGTTGTGTTCTAACTAGTTTTCTAACAAGTTGTTTTCTAATGCAGCAAGGGATCTTTTATATGCACTTTCCAATATACAGGATAGCACATACCACGGCCTTTGATATACCAGTCGTGGTGCCCTGGCTGGAACGAAATATAGCTCAATGGGCCCATTGACGGGGATCGATCCCAAATTGACGGCGCATCAAGCGAGCGCTTTACCACTGGGCTACTATAACGTATATAGTAGACCATCAGGAAATTGTAGCGTCCATCGAATGCGACTACTTGCATGCACGTGGTTGTACTGTGAGCCTGAGGCTACCCAGTTATGATCAGTAAAGGAATTTAGTATTGTTTAAAGTTACTTATTCGTTTATTGTTAGTTGATTGGTTTTAATTTAAAAAATAAGAACTAAATTGTTGTTATTAAGAACTTTTTTTTTTAGTGTATAGGTATTGTAGGCGACAAGGCATTCGATTGTGGTGACAATCATAGTACTCTATCTATCTATCTATATATCTCGTCTGTCTGTCTATCTATCTATCTATCTATCTATCTATCTATCTATCTATCTATCTATCTATCTATCTATCTATCTATCTATATATATATATGTCAGTCTGTCTATCTATCTATCTGTATATGCGAAGGTAACTAATAGCCGGCAAGTATTGATTGCTGTTCCTGCTGCGGTCGTTTTGATCTATATGAACTTTATTCTGGGGTTGTTTCAATGTTTTATTTATTACTGCCTTTCACACAACAAAGCCCACGTATGTTTATCACACTGCTGTATTTTCCCTGTCTTTCTTATTTCTCGAGTGAGGCTGGGCATAGATGTTTAATGTTCGCCTCGCGTGTAATGGGTCGCTGGGTCGATAGCCGCCTGTGTCCCATTCGAACTAATGCACCACGAATGGTACATCAAAGGACGTGGCATGTACTGTCCTGATAATGCAAAAGTGCATATAGATTTCGTGTAGCTTTATCGGTAGTGGTGGCCTGTATGGCGCCAGAGAGTTTCAATCTCTCTATCTGTCGGCAATGTGCTGAAATTGCCATATGTTATACACCAAATTGCCGTAGTTATAAAATGTTCAAGGTTTCATTGAACAATTACTTATTTCCTTTCCTAGCCCAAAAGAAAAGCTCTCGCCCGATGCGCAGTCTGTCTGCGATCGATTCCCATCGGCGGGCCTATTGGGCTATTTCTATTTATGTCCCAGCCAATGCACCGCGACTGGTATATCGAAGTGGTTCCGCGATGGACATTCCATGGCGTAACACGCCAACGCAAACTAACCGTGACCCCCCATAATGCGTCGCTATCCATGCTGACAGCTGTATAAAGTAATGTTATCCTCAGACGTCTCAACGTTAAGTAAAAGTCAATTATAGAGTTTCCGAGAGCACCGTATCACGCAGACGCCCCTTTGAGGTACGACTAAGATGCGTCAAGACCACTAGCCAACAATCACTCCCCCGCAAAACGTGTAATTGGGCAAACGAAATGATTCAGCGGTCAAGGCAATGCCAGTTCTTCTTTTACTTAGACTAGGGTTAAAAGTTCCCTAGTTTAGGGCAGGCGCTGTTTTAATCTTATGTTAATGATGAAAGCACGACTGTGTAAATTCCCACGAGAGAAAGGATCAAACTGTGAAATAGCCGAAGTAAATACCGCATATACTACTATGTTTAAAAAGCCATGGTCAACTTAATCGCTTTCACACAGGTCCATGTCAGAGGCAGTATCCAGGAGGGATTTGCTGAACCTTGAACGGATGCACTGTGTGATTATGACAAAACTGTTTGGAGTTGAAGTAATTGTTCCCAAAATATTCCATACAAATATCTAAATTTACTTTGTCCAGTAATGCACTTTTTTCCCAGTCAGAAACTTTATTATGTCATCCATCTTGTTGTGGAATATAATTTATTTATGGCTCCGTAATCATACGTTAGAAACCAATAACGCTAGTTGTTTGAAATATTTGTAATATGGCTGCTGATAACAAGCGGAATCTGAAAAACAACGTACACACAGTATATACGGTATACCGTACTTTATGTCAGATAAGCCGTATGACGTCACCTGCAGTAGGTCAACTACCGTACTACCCTGACAATAAGATGACAGAGTAAAAGTCATGTCTAAGTTTGGTGGGGTATTGTCTAGTCAATCTGTTATTCTGTACTATGCGACATAAATAAAACTGCAAATGAGGTATGCACTTAATTTTTTGTGTTTAACGACACCACTAGAGCACATTGATTGATCAGTTATCGACTATTGGATGCCAAACATTTGGTAATTTTGGCATATAGTCTTAAAGATGAAACCCGCTACATTTTAACATTAGTAACAAGGGATCTTTTATGTGCACCATCAAATATAGAGGATAGCACATATTACGGCATTTAATACACCTGTCGTGGTGCACTGACTGGAACGAGAAATAGCCCAATGGGCATATCATTGGGGATCGATCTCAAACTGACCGCGCATTAAGCGAGCGCTTTACCACTGGGCTACGCCCCAAATACCGTATTGCCCTGACTATAAGGCGCCAGATTGGAAGTCATGTCTAAGTTTGGTGTGTGTTTTTTCTAATCAGTCTATTATTGTTTACTATGCGACATAAATAAGACTGCAAATGAGGTATGCACTTAAAGTTTGTTTTGTTTACACGACACCACTGGAGCACATTGATTTATAAGACATCGGCTATTTGGTGTCAAACATTTGGTAATTCTAAAAGCGTTGGAGAGAAAACCCGCTACGTTTTCCCATTAGTATCATAGCAAAGAATCTGTTATATTCACCATCCAACAGACAGGATAGGAACCATCAAACAGACAGGATATGACATAGCACGATTTGATATTCCAGTCATGGTGCACTGGCAGAAACGAGAAATAGACCAATGGGCACACCGACGGGAATCGATCCTAGTAAAAAAATAAGACTGCAAATGAGATCTGCACTTAACGTTAAGGGACCATACCACTATTTGAGCCACTGAGTATAGTTGTATTGTAAAGAGTGGCCCTTTTGTTTAGTTAATTTTGATGGAATTAAAATTATTTGACTGTTAGGTTATGCAATGTTGAAAGGATGTGTGTGTGTGTGTGTGTATGTGCGTGCGTGAGTGTGCGTGTGTGCAACTACCATACTTAGGGTATAAAACGTTTGATTCCTGAAAGCTAAATGTTTTTTTAACGACACCACTAGAGCACATTGATTAATTAATCATCGGCTATTGTATGTCAAACATTTAATACTTTGTGTTGATCGCGAAGCACGTGACGTGACGTTACACATGCGAAGGGTGTGACTTTAAATTGAACACTTAGTTTGTGTGTACGTTGTTTACACACTGTCGCAATATTCTTTCTTGCTTGTTACTGGAAAACTAAATCATAACACTGCTGTCACATTCTTTACAACATTGTGTAACTTTTCAACACTGCGACGTCTCCAACACCAGTAACGTCTCAGGGCTGTAGGCATGCTCCAAGTTGGCACTATCCAGCGAATTGTGGCCCTGTTGCCTATCTGTGTCTCCTCCGGACCTACATCACTATCCTGGCTGTAATATTTAATGCCAATCCCTTGTCACAGGAGTGCTTGTGTTTTACCATTAATTAATATTGCAATAAATGCAGTTAATATATCTCTATTATTATTGTGTTATATTTGAATATTCCTTACTTATTTTGAACATTATATATATCCAGCATTACTTGCTCACGTTGTATCGTATAACCACAGGTACCATGTATTTGGTCTCAGTCAAATAAAGAACTTTAATTGAATTTGGACAAGACCAAGTAGATGGAACATGATTACAAATGTATCGCAGCTTGCGCTCGGAAATCGCTATCAGACAGGTACATGCACGACATTCACCCCACGTGTCTTAACAGCTTTCCATCATTTTTATTAGTTGCTGGCACGACTTCAGCATTCTCCTGTTGCACTCACAAGTATGTCCAACCTAACACAATATCAGTGCGGGAAAGTGAGTACCTTGGCCTGTTCCTCATTCCGTATTGCCAGTAACAATATATAACAGCTGTTATAATTACCTCCTAACAAGATCAATGGGTTAGTACGAGGAAACCCACTCTGGATAACCCACACCATTCCATTGGCTGGTATTGGCTGTCTTGGTCCGAGATAGATACCGGCCTCGGTCGCGTCATGTTTAGGCCATCGGTCTACAGGCTGGTAGGTACTGGGTTCGGATCCTAGTCGAGGCATGGGATTTTTAATCCAGATACCGACTCCAAACCCTGAGTGAGTGCTCCGCAAAGTTCAGTGGGTAGGTATAAACCACTTGCACCGACCAGTGATCCATAACTGGTTCAAGGCCATGGTTTGTGCTATCCTGCCTGTGGGAAGCGCAAATAAAAGATCCCTCGCTGCCTGTTGTAAGAGAGTAGCCTATGTGGCGACAGCGGGTTTCCTCTAAAAACAGTGTCAGAATGACAGTGTGTTTGACGTCCAATAGTTCTAGTGGCGTCGTTAAATAAAACAAACGTTTGGTTCGAGATACGATTTCTAGTGCGATAACTGCTATAATGTGCATGATACCAAAGAAGAGAGCTCCGTTTCAAAGTTCGAGGTGCAAATATTTACGGAGTAAATACAGCTGTAGCTGTGGTTGGTAGTACTATGTGACACTGATTATTTGTGCAAATACTATTATCCAAAGGCATAATTTATACACTTTTATTTGTTATACAGTTGTTATGCAGTATACACCAGAGGTTGAAACTAATGCAAGGTACCCCCCAAAATTAAACTGCAATTTTCTTTGCAAAAATGACGGTTGCTAATCAATAATCAGTAATTAAATATCTTAAATGGTGTGTGACATCTCCCCCACCTTTTTTTTGCAGGTAGATTAGATGTGAGGTGCCACACTTTATATTGGTGTACTGCTTGGGTGTGTGTTGATACGCTTCTTGTAAACATTAACATTATCGGCAATAGGAATTGATTTGGTCAATTAGAACCTTTATCGTTGCCTCGGCTCCTTGGTCCCTTAGCATTGGTAGCAGTATACTGCTAACTCCCTTGTGTACCCGGGCGCACAAATAGTTCGCTTGTTGTTTATGCACAGATCAACCTTTGAAGGCTAATTATTTGGAATAGAAAGCAAATTCTTAAGCTTAGTGATAACCAAGGAGTTTAAAAAAGACAATTGGTTGTTAACCAGCAATGCAAATGGTTTAGCTGTAATGAGGCTTGGTATTCATACACCGGGTTTTCCTTGTGACAAAAGTGGGGCGCGATAATTTTGGGTAATTTTCAAACAAGCTGATTTTGTGAAAAATTTAATCTCTAAACCTTTATTCAAACGAGTGTTTATCTAAGGTTTGATAAGCAAAGTTTCCATAAATATATGTGTGATATCAGCCAACTCCCGCTTGGGTATGGTTTGTATGGCTGTGAACACTGTGAACACTGTGAAAACTGCACAAACAATCATGCAGTTTCGACACATTATGATGAAAGTAGCACAACTATTTAAATAAAAATATTTTAAATAAGTCCTCTTTATAATTATGAACTTTTTTGTAATTTCCGTGAGACTAAAAAATATCTGTATCTTTCTTTATTTTTAAACCATAGGTGGGCATTTAGGATGCCATGGGCTGGTATGCATACATCTCAGCTGAAGATTCACAAATACCTGTGGTCTGCTACCATTAGATCAGACCTGTCGCTTTGCACGGTCCATCTTGTTAGGCTTCGTTTTAGGGTTAAGGTTAGGCTTCATAACGACATCATAATGTTGCCTTGCCACAATCGGTTATTCGTCGAAGGGCCCATTGGGCTATTTCTCGTTCCAGCCAGTGCACCACGACTGCTATATGAAAGGCCGTGATATGTGCTATCCTGTCTGGGGAATGGTGCATATAAAAGACCCATTGTTTCTAATGTAAAAATTTAGCGGGTTTCCTCTCTAAGACTGTGACGGTACATGCTCTTAATTCCTTTTCGCCTGTGGCGATACTAATTATTTTAGAGGCCGTGTGCAGTTCCAAATGCACTTAGACCAGGTGGGCAACATTGTTAGGTAATACCTTTGCGCGACCGTGAATTCCAATATGCACTTAGTCCAGCTGTGGAGGCCATGTGGCCAGTAGTTACGTAATAACTCCGCTAGTGCTGTTTATGACCAGGGGATTGCTCGCGGAATGGCGACAGCCAGTCTGACGATCAGAGAAAAATATGCCGGCATGGTGGCTGTGGAAAATCCACATGATACGTGAGGTACCGCCTTGTACCCCCAGGCGATATTCGCTGTCTCTGGGAGTTTTGAATAAATAGCTAGGGTTTTAGAGATATCGAGGAGAAACATAGGAAGGCTCCAGGGGATCGCTGTCCGTCCACTGAACGATCTATATTAGTTCAGATGGGACTTTGGTAAATATATATTTTCTGCTCTGTGTATAACCTTGATGTGATTGATGTGACTTTAAATATTTTAATACTGTATTATACCAATATTATTTAGACGGTGCTGCCGGTCATCTGACGCAGTAATCTGTAGGCTCACTGTCCTAAATAATTATAAAAAGCTTAACCAGTCATCCTAGAGGACCTAGGTAAACTGTAGGTTATTGTCTTTATTGTGATAGGTACCAGTATTAATTCTGTATTACAAGGTTATTGAACGAGTAGTAAGGGTTAATTAAAAATTAACCAGTTAGGAATAGAGTGTAATTCCTTTATTAATTAAGTTCTCCTGGAAGCGTTTCTCCATTATCACACGTGTGTGTGTTAGCGTTTCTCAATTATCACACGTTATTGAACGAGTAGTAAGGGTTAATTAAAAATTAACGTTTCTCAATTATCACACGTGTGGGTGTTGTGTCACGGTGAAGTGATTAGCATATTGTGTAAACTAGACACCTAGAGATTAACTAATTAAGTGATCAGTTCTGGGTTGTTATTATTTGTTGTTGTTAATTAACTACTGCGGCAGTACATTTATCAGCGTAGGTTAATACAGATTCCAAAGTGAACTAAACGTGCTATAATAATATATACTTTATATAAGATCTTATCTCTGATCATACCTAGACGCGCCAGCGGGTATAACTGCCTGTTACAGAGAGATCTAATAGATATACAGTTAGGAGAGATATTTGGACAATCGTGTTTCATTCAGTTACGGGTATTATAGGATCCCCGTGACAGGAGTAGAAAATTGGGGCGCTCGTCCCGGATCTGAAACGCGACATGCACATTTAAAAAAGTATTGTTTGTAAATGGGGGCTTTATAAATTGTTTTTACAAATTAACCAGAAGTAGCAACGTTGTTCACTAGAAAATTAATTAATAATAAGTGCGTCATATCTAAACATGGATAAGAATTTGCTGGATAGGCTTACGCTCAGTGTAGTGGAGATTAAGCGAGCACGTAAGGCCGAGTTAGTTGAAATCGCAAGTGAGCGAGAAATTGATTTAACATCAGCTAAAACCTTAGGTGATATAAAGACAATTATTATCCAGGATTTGGTGATAGGCCTGTTATGGAAGAAAGTGAGATTGTTCCAGAGATAGAGATAAGTGACTTGAGTATGGAACAACAGTTAGCTTTTAAAAAGCTTGAGTACGAAAGAGAAGAACGTGCATTAGATAGAGAGAGAGAGAGAGAGAGAGAGAGAGAAAGAGAAGAGAGGGATAGAGAAAGAGAAGAGAGGGATAGAGAGAGAGAGAGAGAGAGAGAGAGAGAGAGAGAGAGAGAGAGAGAGAGAGAGAGAGAGAGAGAGAGAGAGAGAGAGAGAGAGAGAGAGAGAAAGAGAAGAGAGGGATAGAGAGAAAGAAAATAGAAATAGAGAAGATAGAGATAGAAGATATAGAAGATAGAGAGAGGCATAGAGGAACATGAGTTAAAGTTGAATACTGCAGAAGTTAGACGAGAGGCAGGAAATGGTTTTAACATGTCGGAGGCTTATAGATCAGTGCCTGTATTTGATGACCAGGAGGTAGATATGTTTTTTCAACTTTTTGAACGGGCCGCTAAGCAGCCAAATTGGCCGCAGTCTAAGTGGACATTGTTAGCCGTGTCTAAGTTTAAGGGGAAGGCTAGTGTAGCTTATAATTCAACGAGTGATGAGCGAGCAAGTCAGTACGACCTAGTTAAGACTGCAGTGTTGAGGGCTTATGAATTACGACCTGAGGATTATCGTTTACGGTATAGCGAGTTGAGAAAAACGCAGGGTCAGTCTTATAGTGAGTGTGTGGCTAAGAAGGCAGGGATCTTTGATAAATGGGTGGTGTCTCATCAGGTAGAGTCATATACCGAGTTACGGGAGTTGTTGATCTTACAGGACATTAAAAATGGATTACCAGTTAGCTTACGTATTCATTTAGAGGATCGTGATGTCAAAAAGATAGAGGAGGCAGGCATAGTGGCAGATGATTACGTGTTAATACACAAAGCTCAGGCAGTACAGGGTAGCTCTTTACAACAGGGTGATAAGAAGAAATTTCAGCCAGGTTTTTCCCGGGAAAGTAACTATCGGGGAGAGTCATCTAGTTGGTCAGCTAGTCAGGCAAGGAATGCACCTGGTGGGCAAAGTAAGGATAAGCCTGCATTATCAGCCAATGCACGAACTTTTCGTCCACATTGCAGTTACTGTAAAAAGGATAACCACCTTGTCGGGGACTGTTTTAAAAGGAAACGCGATAATGCGCAAGTGGTCGGTTTAGTGAGGTCAGCTCCGTCAGCGAGAGAGTTAATGGTTAGTCCCTTGGCAGAGAAAGTAAACCCGTATGTGTCCACTGGTATGGTTTGTGATGTGATACAAGAATTGAGTCCTAAGGCAATATCAATCTATCGAGATACAGGCTGTAGTCAGTCGCTGATCACGTCGGAGTGTTTAGCTGGTATTAAGAATTCAGATACAGGACGTAGTTTGGCTTTGACCTCAGTTACTGGAGAAAAAATGGTTGTCCGGTTACATAACGTTTTCTTGTGTTCGAAGTTTGTAACGGGACAAGTCATTATGGGTGTTGTAAAGGACTTGCCTGTTGAAAACATAGGAGTTTTGTTGGGTAATGATTTGACTAGTCAGTGTTGTCAGCCGAAATGTGACCAATTGTTAATTAAAGACAGCACTTTACCAATAGAAGAGTGTGAGGTTGATGAGATTAAATATCCTGCGTGTATAAAAAAGACTAGGGCTATGGCCAGAAGGGTAAAACGAGACCCAGAGGATATTTGTGATTTGTCTGATACGTGTGTGAGCCATGAAATTGGAGTGGATGAAGTTATCAGTAAAATCGTAGATAAGTCAACTGACGAACTAAATATGGTGGAACCTGTTGATCTCCCGCAGAGGGTAAATGAACTAGTTGTGTTTTATAGAGGGGATTTACCTTGTAATAGACAAGAGTTAATTCTAGAGCAGGGGGCTGATCCAAAATTGTTGGCAGCTCGCACTACATTGTTAACAGAGGGTGAGATGGAGAATCAGATGTCAGGTTATGATATGGACAAGGGAGTATTAATGAATAAGAGAGTTAGAGATAGGAAGGCTAGGAAGCAACTGAGCCATGCTCAGAGCAAAATAAAATCAGTGTTTGATAGGAAGGCTAGCAAGCAACTGAGCCATGCTCAGAGCAAAATAAAATCAGTGTTTGATAGGAAGGCTAGCAAGCAACTGAGCCATGCTCAGAGCAAAATAAAATCAGTGTTTGATAGGAAGGCTAGGAGTCGGGAATTTAAACCAGGGGATAAGGTGCTGCTGTACCTTCCCATTAAACGGGGTTCATTGCAGAACAGGTATTTCGGGCCCTATGTTGTGCTCAAACGGGTTAATGAGACAGGGTATGTGATAAACACTCCTGATAGGGTTAGAAAAAGTAGGTATTGTCACATCAATTTGCTGAAAGGTTATTTTGACAGACTGCCGATAGTTCCAGAGCTACCGGTCCAAATTGAGAGACACTCAATTTCCTGTGATGACGTCAAGACTGCAGAGATCAAATTAACCAACGGTCAGATTCTAGCAGACTTGAACCCCCAGTGAGAAAAGTTGACTACGCTGATACAAGACAATGTTTCCATTTGTCAGGACCTTCCAACGGTTACCAATACCTTAAGCCAGGATGTGCGCTTGGAACCGAACGCTACACCGATTCGACAGCATGCCTATCGGAGAAAACCTGGAAAACGTGCGACACTGAAAAAGAAAGAAACGAAGTTCCAGTGGTCAGGTGAATGCGAGAAGTCATTCAACCGTCTCAAGCAGATGCGCTACTCGTCTCCCGTGATGGCAGCACCAGACTACCGAATGCCGTTCAAGCTAGCTGTGGATGCCAGTGACGTGGGAGCTGGAGCTGTGCTGTTCCAGGAAGACGAAAATGGACTGGACCATCCTGTAAGCTTCTTCTCCAAAAAGTTTGACAAACACCAGGTGAACTATTCCACTATAGAGAAGGAAGCTTTGGCCATGGTACAAGCTCTGAAGCATTTTCAGGTCTACGTCGATTAATAAATCAATGTGTTCTAGTGGTGTCGTTAAATAAAACAATTTTGTTGAACTTTCAATCGGCTATTCTCGTGCGAGGAACTCGGATCACGTGACGTCGCCTTTTCACAGATTAGGATTGGTAATGGAAGGAAATGTTTTATTTAACGACGCACTCAACACATTTTATTTACGATTATATTGCGTTAGACATTTTGTTAAGGACCACACAGATATTGAGAGAGGAAACCCGCTGTCGGCACTTCATGGGCTACTCTTTTTAATTAGCAGCAAGAGATATTTTATATGCACCATCCCACAGACATGGTAGTACGGCCTTTGTTACACCAGTTGTGGAGCACTGGCTGGAACGAGAAATAGGCCAATAGGTCCACCGACGGGGATCTATCATAGACCGACCGCACATCAAGCGAACGCTTCATCACTGGGCTACGTCCCGCCCCCTTTTACCGATTAGGGTTGGAAATCACCCCCACCGAATCAGTGGATGTGAACTGACAAAACAAGATAATATACAATCATAATTTATAGAGTGGAAACGGGATAACTGCTTTGTCATTCATACACAGATATACCGAAGGTCATGAGGCACCCACTCCCCCATCCCCGATAATATTAATGTCCAATTACCATATCAGTTAACTATTATATGGATTAAAAAGGTACCATTTGGTTAACATTTAATGCCACAATTTAAATCAAACTGTTCTGATATGTGAGTGCTGGTACAAAACTTGAAGTGACTGTCATCAGTGTATCTCTAATAACATTTTGAAGTTGTGCCGCTCCGTTTCACATTTTAGTAAAATAAAACTGGGAAATGTAACCACAAATGTAAATCTATTTGATTCCTATCATACTCGTTTTCTATATAAAAAAAACACACACACACATACCCAACCCCCCCCCCCCCCCCCCCGCCCGACAACCCCCCCCTCCCCCAAACAAAACAAAAACAAACAACAACAAAAACGAAACAAAAGCCAAACAAAACATTTAACGGAAATCTGTTATTGTTATTCGAAATTTAAAATATGTCTCTGAATTGTTATTTATCACAGCTCTAAACACTATATTAATTGAAGAATTGAAGAACATTTTTGTATGACATATCCCCCATTCATTGTATCCTCTGTGATTTACGCTTCCTTCATACTGAAGTACCGTGAGATAATATATATCCATTTATTCATCCATCCATCCATCTGTTTCTTTAGTCCAGGTTTGAGCAGCTGATGCTTTACGACTACCGTAACTCAGACCGGCGCCCTACATTGACGTCTTCCTTCCTCTACGTTACTGAACTATTTCGGTTAATTGAGTGTATATATTTGTTTGTGACTAGGAAGTTAAAGCAACATTTAGGTGCAGCAATATGGACTACTGCCAGTCTACACACTGACTTTTCATTATGTCTGTGTCGCTGGATCTACCTCAGTGTTAAGAGTGCTCGTGTTATGATACCAGAAGTTTGTTTTGTTTAACGACACGACTAGAGCACAACAAAGCCCATCTATGTTTATCACACTGCTGTATTTTCCCCGTCTTTCTTATTTCTCGAGTGAGGCTGGGCATAGATGTTTAATGTTAGAGCGTTCGCCTCGCGTGTAATGGATCGCTGGATCGATTGTCCCCTGTGTCCCATTCGAACCAAATCACCACGACTGGTATATCGAAGTGGTTCCGCAAAAGGACATTCCATGGCGTAACACGCCAACGCGAACTGACCGTGACTCCTCATAATGCGTCGCTGTCCATGCAGACAAGCTGTATGAAAGACTATTATCCTCAGACGTCTCAAAGTGAAAAAATTTGTAATTTTTACAAACAGTTTCAGAGCAGAAAACCGCTACATCTGTTTCATTAGTAGCAAGGGGTGTTTTATTTGCACCATCCCACAGACAGGATAACACATATATTCCAATCATTGTGCACTGGCTGGAACGAGAAATAGCCCAATGGGCCACCGACGGGGATCGATCGCAGACAGACTGCGCATCAAGTGAGCGTTTTACCACTGGGCTACGTCCCTCCTCTATTGTGTTATGGTAGATAACAAAAAGAGTTCACCGTCTATCATTGGTCTCTTTATCAGTTGGGTTTCTTCTCTTCAAAGAGGTCTATTTTCATCTCCTTTCTCTAGAACTAATTATCGTCCCTCCTTTTTTCTTTCTAATTCTCGAATCTCTAGTTGAATCTATAATTTTAGTAGCGACATTGCCCGCGTTTTCCCACTAACACGGTCTTCAGTGGAATAACAATGTCATTTATTTGTTCATCAACGGAGATTACTCCAATCTCTAAGTATTTGATTATCTTCTTGTTTTTTCTTATTTCGTGTACATTAATTTAGTTTTTCTTTTTGCTTTTGTTTTTTTCTAGAATCTCGTATACTTTAATTTGGTTTTTCGTATGTTTTTCTCAGTAACATTCCCATGTGTATTTTCGTTTTTGCCGGTCCCTTAAAGGGACATTCCCGAGTTTGCTGCATTGTAAGATGTTTCCCACTAATAAAATATTTCTACGATTAAACTTACATATGAAATATATTTTCTGGTTTAGAATATCAGTGTCTGTATATTTAATGTGTTTCTGGTAGTCTTAATTTTTGTAAGAAGCCCAAACTGGATTTTTTTCTTTAAATAATTTCATACGTACGAAAAAATTACATTTTTGGAAATAAAATGAAATTTAACCTAGTACACATATTAGAACGATCAGAAACACGATTAATATACGGCCACTAATATTTTATGCAGAAAGATATATTTGATATGCAATTACAATCGTTAAAAAGTCTCTGTTGGTCGATAACATCTTAAAAATTGCAGCAAACTCAGGAATGTCCCTTTAATATATTTGAAATCATCTTGGTTAATGATCTTTTCCCCCGTGTGGTTACTTATAACATAGTGTAAAATGCATTTACTTTTTTCTAACTTCATGGGTATCTTGAACACAGCGTGTTATAGATGTACCGAGCTAGAACGGAGGAAGCTGGCCGAGTACCGCCAGTGTAAGATATAGACAAGAATCATAACGTGCCTTCAAATGAGTAAAATAATAGACCCAGAAAACAAAACAACTATAAAAAATAATAATAAAAAACCAAAAGAAAAGCAACCCAAGAACCGTACAAGAACAACCAGAAACCCCAAACCATCAGAAATCACCACAAAAGCAACAATAAAAATGTAAAATTATTGTTGAATGCGAACTGTTCACACATCTTCGATTTTAGATATTATTATCAATGATCGTTGTACCTTTCTTTTTGTAGGCTTACGCACCTAGATCGAGAACTTTTCTTCGCAGTTATCTACAATTCTGGAGAATCGACTTAGGAATAACCACGCATCAAAATAGGACTCTACTCGTCTCCATTTCCAGGGGATCGACCTACGATTTACCACACCTCAAACGAGGACTACTTGTGTCGAATTCAGGGGATGAACCTACGATTTACCACACCTCAAACGAGCACTAGTTGTGTCGAATCCAGGGGATGAACCTACGATTTACCGCACCTCAAACGAGGACTACTTGTGTCGAATTCAGGGGATGAACCTACGATTTACCGCACCTCAAACGAGGACTACTTGTGTCGAATCCAGGGGATGAACCTACGATTTACGTCACCTCAAACGAGGACTACTTGTGTCGAATCCAGGGGATGAACCTACGATTTATCACACCTCAAACGAGCACTACTTGTGTCGAATCCAGGGGATGAACCTACGATTTATCACACCTCAAACGAGCACTACTTGTGTCGAATCCAGGGGATGAACCTACAATTTACCACACCTCAAACGAGCACTACTTGTGTCGAATCCAGGGGATGAACCTACGATTTACCGCACCTCAAACGAGGACTACTTGTGTCGAATTCAGGGGATGAACCTACGATTTACCGCACCTCAAACGAGGACTACTTGTGTCGAATTCAGGGGATGAACCTACGATTATCGTCACCTCAAACGAGGACTACTTGTGTCGAATCCAGGGGATGAACCTACGATTTACGTCACCTCAAACGAGGACTACTTGTGTCGAATCCAGGGGATGAACCTACGATTTATCACACCTCAAACGAGCACTACTTGTGTCGAATCCAGGGGATGAACCTACAATTTACCACACCTCAAACGAGCACTACTTGTGTCGAATCCAGGGGATGAACCTACGATTTACCACACCTCAAACGAGCACTAGTTGTGTCGAATCCAGGGGATGAACCTACGATTTACCGCACCTCAAACGAGGACTACATGTATCGAATCCAGGGGATGAACCTACGATCTGCCGCACCTCAAACGTGGACTACTCGTTTCAAGTTCCAGAGCATCGACCTACGATTCACCGCACCTCAAACGAGGACTACTCGTCTCCATGTCCAGGGGACCAACCTACGATTTACCTCATGTTAAACGAGGACTCTACTCGTCTTCAATTCTAGAAGATCGTCTAAAGGATTTACCGCATCTCAAACGGGGATTCTAATTAGCAGTTATCTCCAATTTTAAAGGATCGACCTACGAGGACTTTACATAGAAAACCCCAATCCACTATGTTCCTGGAATACGTCGATTAATTAGGTATTTGTTTTGGTGATTGACAGGTCACGCCGGTGAGTTCATTAGTACAGAATCACCCAAACCCGCCAATTTCATTACAATTGTACACGTTTCTAGTAGTCAATAAACGTTAGCTATTCTCACAGCTTCTCCCGCTTGAGTGAAAAATTACCGAGTCGATCTCGTCACAAACCAACGATTGGTTTGTTCTTAGGATACAGAGATCAATGTTTTTTTGTTAGTTACTCTGTGAAACGTATCACTAGCTTGAGGTCTTTGATGAAGACAGAAATATTAGCTATATCGGAACTATACTGTTACCCCAGTTAACCGGTTACCCCTGCACCTATCTCCTGTCTGTCATAAGCCAAATACTGTTTAATTTTCAAGCGAGACAAACATATATAAAAGAATCCCACACAAATAATAATAATAATAATAATAATAACAACGAAAACAAAACACATATAAAAAAACCCCACAAAATTAAAGTTTGGTTTGTTTAACGACACCACTAGAACACTATTAGATGCCAAACATTTGGTATTTTTTGACTCATAGTCTTTTGAGGAAACCCGTTACATTTTCCCATTAGTAACGAAGGATTTTTTATATAGTGTACCATACCACAGACCCCAAAACCCCCCAACACATACCACGGTCTTTGATATACCAACCGTGGTGTAGTATCTGAGACGAGACATAGCCCAATGGGCTCACCGACGAGGATCGATCCCAGACCGATCGCGTATCAGGCGAGTGCTTTATCCATTTGGCTACGTTCAGCCCAATACTAAGAATAAAAACAGATAAAAAGACATATAAATTGTATCGTCTATCAGAAACAGTTGGTGTAGAAAAAAAAAAAAAAAATACATTTTGTAATATCATTTCATTTTTGTTTACGCATGTGAAGTTAAATTTCAGTTGTTCTCAGACTTGGTTGAGCTGGTGAGACAACGACATGTACACAGCAGTGAACACCAATGTACAAAGAGCAAAAACACAAAAACAAACAACTACAGAAAAACCAAAGCATTTTGACCGAATTCGGTTTACTTTAGAATTATAAACATTATAAAAATCACACAATTTCATATGATATAGCAACAAATAAATAAATATATAAATAAAAATGCGGAAACATTAATATTGGTATTAATATTGGTATTAATATCAGCCGGAGACGAAAAATATAGAACATTTTGGATAAAAAGCAAAAACCCGAAAAAACCCAACAAGTAAAGTTTGTTTTATTTAACGACGCCACTGAAGCACATTGATTTTTCATCTTATCATCGGCTATTGGACGTCAAACATATGGTCATTCTGACACTGGGTTTTTTAGAGGAAACACGCTGTCGCCACATAGGCTACTCTTTTACGACGGCAGCAAGGGATCTTTTATTTGCACAAACCATGGCCTTTGTTGAACCAGTTATGGATCACTGGTCGGTGCAAGTGGTTTACACCTACCCATTGAGCCTTGCGGAACACTCACTCAGGGTTTGGAGTCAGTATCTGGATTAAAAATCCCATGCCTCGACTGGGATCCGAACCCAGTACCTATCAGCCTGTAGACCGATTGCCTAACCACGACGCCACCGAGGCCGGTAAAACCCAACAAAAGCTACACACAAAAACCTGCAAAACACACAATAACAACAGAACAAAGAACACCCACAACCCACCCACCCACAACCCCACCCCACACACATACACACCACCCCCCCCCCCACCCAACACATACACACCACAACCCCCAACCCCCAACAACACATACACACACCAAAAAAACCCCACACACACCGAAAACCCCACCCCACCCCCGCCAAAAAAAATAAAAAAATAAAATATAAATCAACAAACCCACAAAAGAAAACAGGAAACACTGTACAGGTGATTAAAAATCCGTAATTCCGAAAAAATCAGAAGACTTTCATCTCTGATATTACAAGTTAAGCATTTAGCAAAACATGGAAAGAAGAAACCTGTTTGTCAACACATGTTTTACTTACGGTGTAAAATAAGTTTACACCCTTAACTTGCATTTTAATCATTATAACGTTTTGTTAACGTATGAACAATTTTATCCAATCGTACTGGTGTTTTAGGAACTGAAACATATCACGGACGTAGGAAAGGGCCAACATGGGGGGGGGGGGGGGAGTCGGCACACACACACACACACACACACACACACACACACACATATATATATATATATATATATATATATATAATATCCATCGCTGCTGCTACAAAGTGAGGTGGGGGCACTTCCTACGCCAGTGCATATTTATTTTACAGTGTAATATTAGGATATTCCTCTAGTGTAATATTAGGCTATTCATATTCGAACAACCCACTCCCACACGTCCAGACCATGCAATGCCTCAGGGCACTTCAAATTCTTCATTCTTCATTTTAAGCAATATTACGGTTCGAACATATTTCCGAACACCTCTTATGGAAGATCATATAGTTTCTAAGTGCTTTGCAAATATTTTCTCAGTTGTAATAATTTGAAAAACAAAGATGTCGTTTTCAAATGTAATATTTATGGCTTTCTCAACCATTAAAAACGACGTAAGGGCAAGCAACTCTGTGTAAACATTTGTCCTGATATGGATGAAACAAAGTTAAAGTTTCTTTAATATACCAGTCATGGTGCACTGAGACAAAATTAAAGTTTCTTTGATACACCAGTCATGGTGCACTGAGACAAAGTTGAAGTTTCTTTGATACACCAGTCATGGTGCACTGGAGCGGGAAATAGTCCCAAGGTCCCACTGATGGCAATCGACCCTAGATGACCGCAAATCAGGCGAGTACTTTATCACCGGGTTACGTCCTACCCCGGGCAGTTGAAATGTGTTTTGAAATGAAGATAATTGACATATTTACCGGAAAGGTCCACAAACCAAGCACATAGAATCCCAATTAGTGTTTGATAAGTGAAAATTCTTCCGGAATTCATAGCGCAACTGATGGTTATGGGTTCCATTCACTGAACTTGCGTGTGGTTTAATTTGCATCAATACATTGGAATCTGTCTCATTCAATTATTACAAGTTCCGAAGCGTTAAAATGAGAAACAAAATTAATATATCAATGCAAAATGAATGTAGGAAAAAAACGTTTGTTTTGTTTAACGACACCACTAGAGCAACTTGATTTATTAATCGGCTATTGGATGTCAAACATATGTTAATTTTGACAGTCAGAGATGAAACCCGCTACATTTTTTGTTCCATTAGTAGCAAGGGATCTTTTATATCACCATCCCACAGACAGGATAACACATACCATGACCTTTGATATACCAGTCGTGGTGCACTGGCTAGAGTGAGAAATAGCCCAATAGGCCCACCGACAGGGATCGATCCTAGACCGACCGCGCAGCGAGCGTTTTCCCACTGGGCTACGTCCCGCCCTATAAATGTAGGACACCGATAGTATTTTATTCTGTTCCAGCAAATGAATGAATGAATAAATGAATGTTGAAGGACAACCCAGGACGAATAATTAATCGGCTACTGGGTGTCAAACTACGGTAAATGCAAAAATGAAGTCTGTTCCCACGAAGCGTTATATTAATGTTGAAATACTCAACTCAAAAACTTTACAAAAGAGGCTATATACTGATGCACAGTATTGTATAGTACGTTCGTGTCCGTAGTTTAAGGCATGGATATAAGTTAGGCTAAAATAACTTATTAGTAACATATTTATGGCTGGATTTTCGACCCAAGCTAACGTTTTGACATTTTCTGATATCATGTTGAACGGATGGGAGTAAATATTCTATAAATAGTAAATACACACAGAATCTGTGATGAAAATTATAAGCAAAAATTTTGAAAATATTTCAGGGGTCTTGAAAAGTTGGGGGCTGTTGTAACCGTATCACTTGCAGTCAACCTCACTCCACTGTCATTACTTATCACATTTTAGCTCAAACGGTAGAACGCTCGTCTAAGATGCTTGGATCGCTGGATCGAAGGCTGTTACAAAAGGCCGTGGTAATGGAAAACATTTAGCAGGTTTTCACTACAGACTACGAGTCAGAATTACGATAAACATGTCTTTGACATCCCATAGACACTGATTAATTAATGCGCTCTAGTAGTGTCGTTAAACAAAGCAAAAAAACAAAAAGCAACAACAAAAAACAAAAACAAAAACGAAAAAACGACAAATCAGAATTACTATATATTTGACAGCCCATTATCACCATAACCAATGATTAATTCGTGTGCTCTAGACTAAATGGTGTCGTTTAACAACCAAAACACCCATCTCCATTCTCACGTTACTTCACTGTATTTGTATACAGACATTACGACGCCAATAGTGAATTGAAGTTACCAAATGCTACTTGTTCTCTTTCTCTCTCAGTAGGTATGTATTTAATGATCTTAACTGCGTTGCAGATAGATTTATATGTATTGCCCACAATGAAAGAGAGATATTAGAGTTAATGGAGACGTTTCACAACCACGTCATTACTATACCGGATACAGATAGCTTATCGTATAGCGGACAGTTCTAATCGTATAGCAGGTCGGTAGTTACAGACGGAAGCATTCTCAGAAATGTTATTTATCATTGCTATTATTTCAAAATCATACCGTTATATATTAACCACAAAATGTATTACACAAACGAATCCCATAAATAAATTCAATAACCCCCAAAACCACATAAAAACAAACAAGAACCCCACAAAACTCCCCCCAAAAACCCCCAAGAACAAACAAACAACAAAAAAACCCACCGACCAACCCAACAACAACAACAACAATCAAACAAACAAATACTTTTTTTAAAAAACATCTAAAAAGGCCGTTTTGATACTCATGGTTATCCCCAATAAATTACTTGGAATGGCTTTTTTAATATAAATTGTAAAATTCTAACCTGATGCGTGGGGGGTTGGGGTGGTTGTGGAGTGGAACTCCTTACAATAATCCTGGACCCGCTAGAAGATCAAATCACGGTTAGGTAAATAGCTTGATGCGCGATCGGTCTAGGATCGATCCCCGTCGGTGGGCCCATTGGGCTATTTCTCCTTCCAGCCAGTGCACCACGACTGGTATATGAAAGGTTGTAGTATGTGCTATCCTGTCTATGGGATGGTGCATATAACAGATTCCTAGCTGCTAATCGAAAAGGAGTACCGGTAGCCAATGAAGTGGCGACAGCGGGTTTCCTCTCAATATCTGTGTGGTCCTGAACTATATAACGCCATATAACCGTAAATAAAATGTTTTGAATGCGTCGTTAAATACCTCATTTCCTTCCTTCATTAAGAGCAGGAAGCAACTTGTGTCTCATTTGCCAATTACACCCAAAATGGCAACGTAACCCTATCCGTAACAGTAACTGAGTGGCAGCGAAACCTCACTAATACCGTAAATATTTTATTACAAGGAGGGGACCTCTTTTAACCCAGATATAATGTTCACCCCAGTACGATTCATGACATGGTGTCTATTATTCTACTGTACTGATGTGCACTACATATTTCAGGAGCGCAGGATCGAACCACCTCGGTGGATCCATTCAACTGAATGGTTTTTTTTTTATTGTTCCAAGCAGTGCGCCACAACTGGATAAAGACCGTGGTATGTGTTGGAAAGTGCTGTATTAGGAAAAAAGTAGTGGGTTTTCTCTGATGACTACTTGTCAGAATTACCAAATGTTTGACACCCGATAGCCAGTGATTAATTAATCAATGCGTCGTTAAAGAAAACAAACTTTTGATTACAAGGCGGGAACGTTTTTTTCAGATGCATGGTTGACCCCAGTACGATTCATGATATGGTTTCTATTATTGTACTGTATCGATGTGAATTTCATATCACAGAAAACAGGCTCCGATTTGAATATAACAGTAAACAGGCTCTGGTTTGAATATAACAGTGAACAGGCTTTGACTGGAATATAACAGTAAACAGGCTCTGATTTGAATATAACAGTAAAAATGACTGTCGTAAAATTTAAGGAGGGCCACTGCTTTTCAGTTTATGCAATTTACATAAAGGAATGAAATTTGAATTGTTTTAATTTCTTTTTAACGGCCTCGGTGGCGTAGTGGTTAGGCCATCGGTCTACAGGCTGGTAGGTACTGGGTTCGGATCCCAGTCGAAGCATGGGATTTTTAATCCAGATACCGACTCCAAACCCTGAGTGAGTGCTCCGCAAGGCTCAGTGGGTCGATGTAAACCACTTGCACCGACCAGTGATCCATAACTGGTTCAACAAAGGCCATGGTTTGTGCTATCCTGCCTCTGGGAAGCGCACATAAAAGATCCCTTGCTGCAAATCGGAAAGAGTAGCCCATGTAGTGGCGACAGCGGGTTTACTCTTAAAAATCTGTGTGGTCCTTAACCATGTCTGACGCCATATAACCGTAAATAAAATGTGTTGAGTGCGTCGTTAAATAAAACATTTCTTTCTTTCTTTCTAATTTCGTTTTCGGTTACTTCACGACCATCGTAAGAGATGGGCCAAATAGACTAGTGTACAGCTTGGATGGTCCCTTCCAACATATCCTGGCTAAGCCAATGCTTTTTTACCACATAACATATAACATATTAGAGTTGAACTGAATAAACTAATATTATAGGTACAACAAAGCATTGTGAAAAGAGTAATATTTCTTATAGCTAATTTTACTTGTATTCAAGACACCGGTTCTATTCGAAAACTGGGTCCAATGTTGTTGTTTTTTCAAATAGAACTACAGAATGGTACTATTCAAGACCTTGGCAGCGAGCAATTATTTACGGTACACCAAAGTCCCCAGTCGTATATATCAAGAGCACAAGTATTTATCACCATGGTGAAACGTAGACAATTTCCGAAACAGCTAAATTCAGCAGACCTACCAGATACAAAACTAATTTAAACACATACACACGCACACACACGCACGCACACTGAGAGAGAGAGAGAGAGAGAGAGAGAGAGAGAGAGAGAGAGAGAGAGAGAGAGAGAGAGAGAGAGAGAGAGAGACAGACAGACACATACACACACACTCACACACACACACACAAACGTGCGCACCGATATCATTTGTGGAATGAGTCGTAGCTTTAACTCAAGCTGTAGGTGTTTTATAATATATGGTGTCCTAATATACACTAAATAAACAGTCAGGGCATTATGGTCATCTGGGCGCGATAACTTATATCTAATATGGATACCCAATACATAATGTTTCATACTCTTGGGAGACAAGAGTCCCCTCAATATATATTCTGTGTCGTTAACGTCGGTCAAAACTGAACGTATGCAAATAACTCCGCATTACCTTGTAAAAGCTCCAAACTTCAGTACTGTCCAGATAACTTCAAAGTATATGACGCCAAGTTTGTAACGTATACTAATATATCCATAACTCGAAAACATATATATATAATATATATCCTCTGGATTTTCAGGACTTCATATACAAGGTGCTATCGCAAGACAGACCATACGTCAAGTTGTATCTATCACTCCTAGATACACTGCTATAATGGACCAACAACAGTTTCAGTATTGTAACGCATTGAACGCTCCATTCCTCGGGTTGTTAACTCCCTTTTTGGAATTAGTACAAATCAAGGCCATCAATCTTCTGGTCAATCGAAGCTGTCCGTGTCATTTTACTGGACGTACATCCGTATGTAGAAGAGGGCCTAGTAAGCTGGCAAACGTTTTTCCAATCCTTTTGTTGTTTATACAATAAAATGTCTTCAATGAAAAGTATCCATATATCACTGATTAATTATTAAGACTTGACAAAAGCGTTTGCTTTAAAAAACCACAAACAGCAACCCTATCCAAACTGTCTTCATCGACCCATAGACAGAAGTGTGTTTTTAACTTAATACAATATACTGCACAAAGCATATATCATATATCATGTTACAAGTGAAAGCGGCGAGCATCAGGCGGAGATATGGTGTGTTAAAAAACATAAACCATCCACGTGGTAGAATCCGTCTGAGTTGGAGAGGTATATAAAACGTGTTGGGATTCAAAACGTAAGTATTTCCATACGGCGAGAAGAGAGCTGATGTTGGCAACAGCCGATAAGTTTTGCAATCGATGAAAGACACTCCTCCGCCGTGCCAGACGAGCAATAGTAGCCCATAACGAGAACTCGCGGGTTTGACCGCCTTTCATAATCACGTGCAAAGGGCCAGGATGGCGCATTTGTAAGGACACCCAGCTACATTGTGAAATGCGGCTTTGTGGTACGAGAGAGAGAGAGAGAGAGAGAGAGAGAGAGAGAGAGAGAGAGAGAGAGAGAGAGAGAGAGAGAGAGAGAGAGAGAGAGACGCACACACAGCCAGACAGACAGAGATACAGAGCGAGAGCTATATATTTAGAGAGAGAGAGAGAGAGAGAGAGAGAGAGAGAGAGAGAGAGAGAGAGAGAGAGAGAGGGAGAGAGAGAGAGGCGCTACACTTTTTTTTTTAAAGTTGCTTATTATTTTCCTTAACATATGCAGCACAGGACAATGGACATATCATCGCAGTTGCACCTTTTTAATTAATTTGTTCATGTCTATGAAGTTGTCGGGTATGTCTCCTGGTTGACACCTGCACGATATTTGTCTCGTTCAACCGACTTTTATGTCTTATTATTAGGTATGGCCATTGCTTGCTTCGACAGAATGAACGGATGAATGTTTAACGACACCCCATCACAAAACATATATCGGCTATTGGGTGTCAAACTACGGTAAATACGTAAATCAAATAATGATCAACATCAATATAAATATTCAAGAGTTAAATTCAAAGAATATAAATATCATAGGTAGATAAAATTAAAATTTAGAATAAAAGGCAGTATGTCTTAAAAATTTCAACACAAATTTAGGATGGAATCGAAATGATGCCATATTTTTCCTACCAAATACATATTTCCGAGATTGCATCAAAAATTAAAGTATGTTTTGTTTAACGACACCACTAGTGCACATTGGTTTATTAACCATCGGCTATTGGATGTCAAACAACTGGTAAATCTGTAAAATACATGTAGTCGTAGTAGCCAAAGATCGTTGTATTTACCATTCCACAGACAGGATAGCACATACCACGGCCTTGGATATACCAGTCGTGGTGCAATGACTCAAAAGAGAAATAGCCTAATGAGCCCACCTACTGGGATCGACCCCAAACCCACTGCGCATCAGCCGAGCGCTATATCACTGGGATACGTCACACCTATGCTTCGACAGAATCACACATAGGAGGGCGCTGGCATTCGTGGACTACGCGGAAGTTCGTGTGTAGACACATATAAGAGAGACAGATAGAATCACACACACACACACACAGACATGATAACCAAAAACGAAGGAAGATAATACCACCGCCACCCCCCCCCCCCCCCAAAAAAAAAAAAAAAAAAAAAAAAAAGTGTTTTGTTTAACGACACCACTAGAGCACATTGATTTATTCATCATCGGCTATTGAATGTCCGACATTTAGTCATTTTGATATATAGTCTTAGATTTAGTTTGTTTTGTTCAAAGACAACACTGGAGCACATTGATTAACTAATCGTCGGCTATTGGATGTCAAACATATGGTTATTGTGACCCGCTATATTTTTCGTAATGCAGCAAGGGATCTTTTACATGCACCTTCCCACAGACAGAAAAACACATACCACGGCCTTTGATATACTAGTACGTTTTGTAGTGCACTGGTTGACACGAGAAATAGCCCAATGGGACCACGACGGGGATCAATCCCATATATATATATATATATATATATATATATATATATATATATATATATATATATATATAGTAATAACACACTGTAAAGAGGTTAGAAGAATGCATTCATCAACACTCAATTCCTTGTGGATTCTAATATGGACGACAAAGTCTGTTACCACAAGATATATTACTGATGTGAGAGCGATAAAGACATTTTCATCATTCCTGGACTGCCAGTATTTGTGAAACAACTTATCGTTCCTAGGCTTCCAGTCTCTCAGGACCAACTCGGTAATGTGTCATATCCGTCATAGTAATGGAACTCAAAATTATAAATGGATATAGCTATAAGTACATTTTTCGCAATAGTAATAATATACACGTTAGGTACTCGAACTTATAAATGTGTATAAGTACATTTTTCTTCATGGTAATCATACACGGTAGGCACTCGAAGTTAGAAAAGTATATATTTATCAATTAATATTTCGTCATAGTAATAATACAGTAATATACAGTAATATATAAATATATATATATATATATATATATATATATATATATATATATATATATAGAAAAACTTCAATAACTCCACCTTCGATCTTGAAGTTAATTTGATACACTGTTGGTATTCGAACATATAAATGTGTTGAAGTACATTCTTCGTCATAGTAATCATACATGGTAGGCACTGCAATATGTCGTAATAATAATATTACTCGAACTTGTAAATCTATATACAATCAAACGTCGTTACAACGACTGTCGTTACCACAACATTTACACCATCCGATCACAAATTGTCGAGAACAAACGTACATCAGTGTTATTCTGTTCATTACACCGGATTTCTCACCCACCGACACCGACAGCGCAAATTCGGAAAAACGTGCATCCGACATCTGAAAACACTTCTTTACAACGTCTGTCATTACTTTATCACAGATGCCGTAGCATGTTGGCAGTATACACAGTCCTAATGGCATACTTGATCTCGTCGCGAGCCGACAGTGTCACATGATGTCCGAGTGACTGAAGTCGGCTAAATCTGTAGACGTGTATTGCTTTTGAAAATTTTGGAAAGATTAAAATGACAGTGATTAATACTAATATATTTACTAATGGTCTGTGGTCGATTCCCGTCCGTGGACCCATTGGGCTATTTCTTGTTCCAGCCAGGGTTCCATGACTGGTATATCTAATGCCGTGGTATGTGCTATCCTGTCTGTGAGATGGTGCGTATAAAAGTTCCCTTGCTATTAATGGACAAATGTTGCGGGTTTCCTCTAAGATTGTATGTCAAAACTACAAAATGTTTCACACCCAATAGCCGATGATTAATACATCAATGTGTTCTAGTGGTGTCGTTAAACAAAGCACATTTTTATAACGGCAATTTTGATAGAATTATAATTATGATATAACGACAAATTTACCCAGGGAGAAACGTGGTCGTTGTAACGAGGTCTGACTGTATATATATATATATATATATATATATATATATATATATATATATATATATATATATATATATCTAATTAAAACATTACATACAAAGATATATATAATTAAAAAATGTTCGTCAAAGTAATGCTACACTGTAGTACATGAAGTTATATTTGTGTATATAAGTAAATGTTTCGTCATAGTAATGATATATTGTAACTATAATGTGTATATCTATTATATTTTGTTCGTCTTAAATTGTACTCTTTCCATCCCCGAGGAGATGGTGATTCAATTAATGATAATGATGGGGTACTCCTCGGTTATGGAATGACAGAGCAAGACCATGTAAGTGGGTGTTATACAGCACATAGTGCACCTTTGATAGAGATAGAATTGTCAATTAATTTATTGAAAAGGGGTAAACCTGCAGGTTTTGATAAATTGATTGGAGAAATGTTTATATTCAAAAAAGATTATTTTTGTTAATATATGGTAAAATTATTTAATAAAATTTTCGATAGTGGTATATTCCAAAATATGTGGACAAAAGGAGTAATAGTTCCTATTTATAAGCATCATCGAAAGGATAATACGGGAAATTATCGAGGAATTACTTTATTACCTATAGCTAGTAAAGCTTACATATCTATTATTAACAAAATAATTACAGATTGGGTAAATGACAACAAAATAACTGAAGGACAAGCAGGTTTCTGGGCTACTCTACAATAGATAATGTGTTTACATTATATATGCAAGCGTACAGAAATATATTTCTAAGAGGAATGGAACGATATATGTAGCCCTTATTGATTTAAAAAATAACATTTGATTCTGTAGACTATGTTGGACTATGTAGTAAACATGTAATCAGTGGCAAAGCTATCTATAGAACTTTTATATCATGTATTAGAACAAATTATGGATTAACATACTTTTTTGAGTGCCCAGTCGGCTTTAGGCAGGGCCGTGTTTTAAGCTCGATATTATTTTCTCTGTATATAAATGAGCTTCACAATGATATGGTCAAATACTTTGATAGAGGAATACAAATGACACCTGATCTTACTGAAATTATGATGTTGTTATTTGCAGATGACATTGTTTTGCTTTCAGCAAGAATGGGCCTGCAAAAGCAACTGAATAGTTTATACAATTATTGTCAAAAATGGAAGCTTATTGCTAAAAACTAAGGTGGTGGTATTTAGACGAGGTGGAAAATTAGGTTCTAATGAAAAATGGTTTTATGGTAAGGAACAATTAAATGAAGTTCCACAGTATATTTATATTATTATCTTGGATTATGTTTCCACAGTCAAACCAGTTTAGCACAAATAACTCGACATATAGCAATCGAAGGTAAAAGGGCATTAATAGAGGTCTTAAAAACAAGGTTATATTACAGAATATTTCCATTTCCCCCTGCGTGTACTGTAACCTCACCGTGGTGCAGGGGTGAAACATTCTCCTTGAGAATGGCTAATACAGTACAACTCCCCTTTTGGGGCGCCTTGTTTGCCGTGAGGTGCGACCCGTGAAAATGGATGATGGGATCCTGGTGATTGAGTTGGGGCATACCTGCGGGTATGACTCCTGGCAATACATCACTTTGGCCCGGAGTTCAAATAGACGGGCGGTCAGGTAGGCCCGACCTGATCAATCGGCTGGTCACGCCAAGCTCGAGAGCACACAATCTTTGTTTTGTTTACATTTAGTCAAGAGCAAACATTGTTTTATATACCATATGTATTTGTTACTCTTGGGGCGGTGGCTAGGGTCAATTGGGTGATTTTGTTTTCTTAATGCCCAAGTATATCAACCATGTATCCCTGGCATGGCTGTCTGCTGGTTATCCGCAGCACCATGTTCCCTTGTTGGACTCGGTGGTGGGTGGGGGGCATGGTTGATGAACCTTTTATTCATTAAATATGGATTTAACCAAAAACATTAATTACAAATTCTGATGGGACCCTGAAAAGGGTCCACACCGAAGTTTCGGACTTCTTGTCTTCGGACGAGGAGTCCATGAAATCAAAGAAAAGTGTGAAGAAATCCAAAGTGATTTCTTCACAAAATTGGCCAAGGTTTCTTGTCATCAGTTCTACTGATGATGGGGCCTTGAACAAATTATCCCCGTTTGCCATTCAAAAGGCAATTGTTGGCTTGGCTGGTGAGCCAAAATCAGTTAAAAAAATTAAAAATGGGCTGTTGGTTGAATGTTCAACCGACAAGCATTCAACTTGCCTCCTCAAGTCGACAGTTTTTTGTAACGTGCCGATTAAGGTAACTCCGCATACCTCCCTCAACTCGTCAAAGGGAGTGATCAGATGCAGAGATTTGGAAGGTGTTACTGAAGAAGAAATCTGCGAAAATTTAAGTTCTCAGGGTGTTACTGCGGTGAGGAGGATAAAGGTTCGTCGAAACAATGACTTGTTACCGACGAATACTTGTATCCTCACCTTTAACGTCCCTACCCTTCCTCAATCTGTCAAAGCCGGTTACCTTAATATTCCTGTTGAACCCTTTATTCCAAACCCCTTGCGTTGCTTCAAATGCCAGCGGTTTGGCCATGGTCAGAACACATGTCGTGGAAAACTTACATGCGCTCGTTGTGGTCTATTTGACCATGACAGCAAGACATGTAAGAACGATACACTTTGTATCAACTGCAAGGGAAACCACTGTGCATACTCGCGAGAGTGTCCGCGGTGGAAGTTGGAAAAAAGAGTTCAACAGGTGAAGGTACAAAATAAACTGTCCTTCACTGATGCCAGGAGGTTGGTGGAGACAGCAACACCTACAGTCGGTGACAAGTCATATGCAGCTGCAGCTGCTGCCAAAGTCGCCACTAAAAGTGTTGCGGTCAACACAGACCTCACTTGGCATTGTGATGAAGCCAAGTACAAGAAACTGTCTGATATTGAGAAGACGCAAAAACAGGTGCAAAAAGCAGCACAAAAAAAAAAAAATCACACCCCAGAAAAAGGAAATTGAAACTCAAGTGTCATTGGATTTTAAAAATCCACCAAATAGGTCGAGCACTAGTCTCCCTAAGACAGGCAATGACACAAAGAAATCTCCAAAGAAAGCTACAGAAGTACTCTCTGGTAGGCTGAAAAAGATCGAATTACGTTCGGTCCCGATCAGCAATATGTATGATACTTTGGCTGATATCGGTGATGATGATATGGAGATTTCATCTCCAGATCATTGCCGATCACAAAGACCACCAGCAAAGCCAAAGATAAAACCCATACTTCCTCCCGATGGAAAATAAAGTTATCCAGTGGAACTGTCGTGGGCTTAGGCCCAATTTTGATGAATTAAGTCTTCTAATTCAAAAGTATAATCCTCTTGCAGTGTGTCTTCAGGAAACTTTCCTGAAGGATACTGACAGTATTAACATCAGAGGATTTAATCTCTACCATAAATGTCAACAGAGTGAAAACAGAGCGTCTGGGGGCGTTTCCATTATTGTAAATGAAAACATTCCCCAGAGTGAAGTCATATTAAAGTCGACTTTACAAGCTGTGGCCGTAAAGGTCACGGCTCATAAAACTATTACTCTCTGTTCAGTTTATTTACCCCCTCGAAACAATTACAATTTTAGCACTAGGGACTTTCAAGGTCTTCTTGATCAACTCCCTACTCCCTTTATTATCATGGGAGATTTTAATGCACACCACACTTTGTGGGGATGCGATGACATAAACACTAGAGGTAAACAATTAGAAGACTTAATTCTCAAAAATGACTTAATATTACTTAATGATAAAAGTCATACATACTTTCATCCTGCAAGTGGTTCTTTCACATCCATTGATTTAACCCTTTGTAGTCCATCACTTTGTCTTGATTTCTCATGGAAAGTTTGTCCAGACCCTTGTGGTAGTGACCACTTTCCAGTTATTTTGGAGAATGATGGACCTCCATCACTTGAAAGAGTTCAGAGATGGAGGTTGACGGGGGCAAACTGGGATCAATTTCGGCATCTGTGCAGCACTCGACTGCAACAAACTGCCATGACTGGTGCCGATGATCCCATGTCTTTGTTCACCTCCATCTTGAAAGATATTGCAGAGGAAACTATTCCTAAGACTTCGGCAGTACCGAAGCGTTTCAATAAACCATGGTTCAATGAGACATGCAAAGATGCAATCAAAGAGCGAAACAGGACCCTCGAGAGGTTCAAACGCGAACCTACCGGGGATAACCTGAATAGTTATCGCATTGCTCGGGCAAAGGCTCGTAAAACTATCAGACAGAGTAAGAAATCATCTTGGAGAAATTATGTCTCCAAGTTGACTTCTCAAACATCTGTGAAATCTGTCTGGAATAGGATACGTAAAATCAAGGGAAAAGAATCCAATAATACAGTTCGCCATTTGTCTGTCAATGACACGGATGTTACGTCTCATCGTGACATTGCCAATGCATTGGCAGACAGTTTCTCCCATAACTCCTCTTCTTCTTTCAGTACAGATGCTTTTACGTCTGTCAGAAATAGAGCTGAAAAGCAACCTATTAACTTTTCATCTGAAAATGTTGAAGTATACAACAGGCACTTCTCTTTGGAGGAGTTGCAGGACGCTCTACGTAGAGCCCATGATACTTCGGTAGGACCAGATGAAATACATTATCAACTCTTAAAACACTTACCTGAATCATCCTTAATGGTTCTATTAAATATCTTTAACAAAATCTGGATTTCGGGTGACTTTCCTTCTGATTGGAGAAAAGCCATTGTCATTCCTATTCCTAAGCCTGGTAAGGATCCAACAAATCCTACCAGTTATCGGCCTATTGCTTTGACAAGTTGCATTTGTAAAACCATGGAAAGAATGATCAACCGTAGACTTGTCTGGTATCTTGAGTCCCACAAATTGCTTACTAACGTGCAATGTGGGTTCAGGCCTAGACGTAGCACGGTCGATCATCTTGTTAGATTTGAAACGTTCTGTAGGGATGCTTTTATCCATAACCAGCATTTGGTATCGGTCTTTTTTGACCTCGAGAAAGCTTATGATACCACGTGGAAGTATGGGATTTTGAAAGACCTCCATGGCATGGGCCTAAGAGGCCGTATGCCTGGCTTTATCTCAAATTTCTTACAGAATAGGTCTTTCAAGGTACGAGTGGGATCTACGTTATCCGATTCTCACTCCCAAGAGATGGGTGTGCCTCAAGGTAGCATCCTGTCAGTAACTTTATTTTCCGTGAAAATTAACAGCATCATCCAGTGTTTAAAACCTGGCATTGATAGCTCGTTATATGTCGACGATTTTCAGATTTGCTACAGGTCGTCCAGTATGAGTATCATTGAACGTCAGTTGCAGCTTTGTTTGAATAAACTTCAACAATGGGCAACTGACAATGGATTTCGATTCTCAAAGTCAAAAACAGTCTGTATGCATATCTGCCAGAAAAGAGGTCACCATTTAGATCCACAGCTGTTTCTGGACAAAACTCCGGTTCCAGTTGTGGAGGAGACCAAATTTCTGGGGGTTATTTTTGACAGGAGGCTATCTTTTGTTCCTCATTTACAGTATGTAAAAAAGAAGGGCTTAAAGGCCCTCAATATCTTAAAGGTTATTGGTAAGACTGAATGGGGAGCAGATCGAAAGGTTATGCTCCGACTTTATAGATCTTTAGTTCGGTCTAAACTTGATTATGGGTGCATTGTGTATGGGTCAGCACGTAAGTCTTACTTGCAAATGCTAGATCCTATACACAACCAGGGACTTAGGCTTTGTCTTGGTGCTTTCAAAACATCTCCTGTGGAGAGCTTGTACGTCGATGCACACGAACCTAGTTTGGGTGCTAGACGTGCAAAGCTTTCTCTGCAGTATGCTACAAAGATTAAATCAATGCCAAAACATCCTGCACACAATGCGGTGTTTGATAATAAATATATGAAGTTATTTGATGCGAAACCGAATGCGATTCGAACATTTGGTCTTCGCATTAAGCAGTTTTTATCAGTTTCCAACATTGATTTAACAGACATTTTGGAAACGCCTTCATATTTTATTTTGCCACCTTGGTGTATCAAACCACCAAAAATTGTATTCGATCTTGTGCATCTAAAAAAGATCGCACAGATGCAGTTATTTATAAACAATATTTCATGGAAATCCAAGAGCGGTACTGTGATTACATTCCTGTTTACACAGACGGATCACGGGATGGGAATTCGGTGGCTTGTGCTACAGTGTTTCCATCAGACACAATAATTTCCATAAGATTGCCCGATTCAGCATCAATCTTTACTGCTGAAATTTGGGCAATCATTAAAGCCCTGGAACAGATTAAGGATTCATATGCATCCAAGTATATTATTTTTACAGACTCACTTTCCTGTCTTCAAGCTCTACAGTACATGAAATTGGAGCACCCCTTAGTTGGGATGGTGATACGAAAGTGTGTCTTTTTATCAATTGCCAATAAAGATGTTATACTGTGTTGGGTACCCAGCCATGTTGGCATTAGGGGTAACGAAAAGGCAGATGTTGCTGCCAAGTCTGCTTTGAACTTGCCCCGTGTCCATGTTGGTGTCCCCTACAGTGATTTTAAATTTCATATTAACCAATATATCTTTTCGACTTGGCAAGATGATTGGGACGGTGCGGTTGCGAATAAGCTTCATTCTGTCAAGGCAGTCCTGGGAGAGTGGCAGTCATCCTACAGGCGATGCAGGAAGGATGAAGTAGTCTTATGCCGTGCCCGCATCGGCCATACATATTTGACGCATTCATTTATTTTAAAGAAGGACCCTCCTCCTCAGTGTGAACACTGTCAGTGTACACTGACTGTGCGGCACATTTTGGTGGAGTGTGATCATCTCAAGCCGACAAGAAATGATATATTTGGCAACAGAAATGTTTTGGAATCATTTAAATTCCATCCAATGTTAATTGTAAAGTTTTTAAAACACTTTGACTTCTATACAAAATTTTAAGATATACTTAACTTGATTTTATATATTGTATTATACTTCCCCCCCACAGCTCCTTACACTGTGGTTTTACATGAGTGTATATAAATATGTTCATATACTTACCATTTGTGACACCCAATAGCCGATATGTATTTTTGTGCTGGGGTGTCGTTAAACAAACATTCAATCAATCAATTTCCATTTCATATTTTTAAAAAATAACTTGATACACAGATTTTGCCTATTTTGTTGTATGGTTCTGAACTATGGGGTTTTCAACAGTTTGAATGTATAGAAAGAATACAATACATGGCTTGTAAACGTTTCGTAAATGTAAGTAAATGTGCCCCTAATGCCATGGTATTAGGGGAATGTAGAGGGTATTTGATATATCGCAATTCTCTAATTTGATGTATACACTATTGGATAAAAGTGATACAAATGCCCACACAAGTATACAATAAAGCATACGATATGCTATATTCTTTAGATAGTACAGGAAGATATACATGGACTACTGCTATTAAGAACACTTTATTTGTGTGGATTGCTCAGGGTGTGGGAGATGTGCCATTACTTTTAGCGGAATTTAAACAAAGAATTAAGGATATACAAAATCAACAGTGGATCGCAAAAAGTAACTCTAGTAGCAGATATGAAATATATTGTAAATATAAGGAAATGTTTTATTTAACAACGCACTGAAAACATTTTATTTAAGATTATATGACATCAGTGAAATATAAAGTAACTTTAGAGCCAGAATTATATCTTACATGTCCTGCATTTGATTTGTATAACAGAGATATAGCACGTATCAGAATGGGTGGGGCTGACTTAGCAGTCGATGAGGGGAGCTATATTGGTTTAAATAAAATGGAAAGAATTTATACATTATGCAATAGAAAAGAAGTAGCAAATTAATTTTATTTTATTATAAATTGTTCACTGTATAAGACATTAAGAACTATCTATATTCCTAGAAAGTATTACATTACGAGATCCTGTTATTTGTTTACTAAATTAATGGCAATAAGGAATGAAGATGTTTTGAAAAAATTGGAAATTATATTGTAAAAGCATTAAAATGTAGAGAAGAGGAAATAACATTACTTTAAACGGAACCATTATTTGTTCGGGTAGATACTTGGTGTATAACGACATGTATTATGTAAGTGTAATTCACTGCATGCTACTATACTGGAAAATGCTGTTACCTGCACCCAGGGGCCAGTTGTTCAAAGAATGGTTAAGTTAACCACGGGCTTTTATAAATATCTGTTTTTATAATTTTTTGGAAATGTAATAATTACGGGATATTGGACGAGCTTCCGTTTTGTATGGTGTTTGTGTCCCGAGTGATACAGTCTTCAGTAGTTTCGAGCTTTAGGTCATGACAACAACAATGAGAATTGTTTCACGAGGGACATAGACGTGGTGCGGGCTGGTGGCGAGTTTAATATCATATTTATTACATAGACATGGTGTGGGGTGGTGGCGAGTTTAATATCATATTTATTACCCACAATTGATCTTGATTTATACACACTCAACTTGTTTGGTTGACCTCCATGGAAGGTCGTAGTAAGATAATCGATATGTTGCAAGATATGTTTTTGAAACATATGTGTAATAATAACTGTTTCCATTTTGTGTTTCTCAAACAGCTGGCTAATCGTTTGAACAACTGGTCCCAAAACATATCAATATACGAGTTCTTGTATATATGGGCTTATGACTTTAATAAATTACATAAAACAAAAGAATTGAATTGCATTGAATAAATGAATGAACCCCGAGGTCAGTCAGGAAGTGTAAGACCATCCTACAAACGTTGTTTTCACCAACAAGTAACATCTTACAGTCAATAACCTTCCAAGGATTACACTAGAAGGCAGTGTTGACCACCTTAAAAATAAAAATACCCCCCCCTCCAAAAAAACCCACACACAAAAAAACACACAACAAAAAAAAAAAACCCAAAACAAAACAAAAACAAGACACCGTCCAACCCCCCCCCCCCACCAAAAAAAAAAAAAAAAAACCCAACAACAAACAAAAACAAACAACAATCCAACAACGCAAACATGAACAAACAAAATGAAACGAAACACACACACACACACACACAAAACAAGACACAAAGTTTGTTTTCTTTAACGACACCTGGCACATTGATTTATTAATCATTGGCTATTTGATGTCAAACATATGGTCATTTTGACACAGAGAGGAAACATATTTCATCATTAGACTTCCTTTTTAAAGCTTTAGTTTGATTTGTCCACATTATTTCAGCAATTCTTTCTTTTGTTAACTTATTTTCATGCTTATATCCAATTAAGGTTCAAGCACGGTGTCCTGTGCTAGTTGGGCTGTCTGTCCAGGACAGTTGGTTAGCAGCTAAAGAGTGTAGCGGTCTTACACCTACCCACTGAGTCGTTAAAACTCGCTCTAGGTGGGATCCGGTCCAGGGCTGCGAACTTTGTATCTACCAGCCTTAGATCCGATGTCTTAACCCCGACACAACCGAGGCCGATTTACGAGAATAAGCTATTCTGACCTGCACCTTCGCTCTCCTAACTCGCGTGCATTAAACAATATCTTCCTTAATTTCGTAATGCTTTCAACATTTTATAAATCTGTTTTCTTGTCAGATTCAATTTAAGTTATTGATTGAGTAAATGACTACAATGTTACATAAATCTTGGTCATATAATAATGACTCATATTAGGGGAGGTTGTTAATCCTACTTTTTTGAAACCCCCAGTCAGAAATATGGACCATGTGGCAACTTTGGCGAATCAAAGAGAATTCTTGGAATTTGACCCCGGAAACCCCCCCCTGAAGATTCGGAACCTCACAAAAATTTAATTTCTTACCACAAAACTCATAATTGGGCACAGAATTTGCATTTTTTGTGTGGTTTAAATCAAGTTTTTGAAGAACTGAGCTGACATATGACGTCAGAAGAAATAATTGTAAAATCCAAGATGGCCGAAATCCAAGATGGCGGCCAAAATGCTATTTTTCTGCACGATTGTTGAACTTGGTTAATAGGTAGCCTTGTAATATGTCTTTGCATAGGTTTTCGGGGTCGCTGAGTACGAATTTAGCGTTAAAACAACGTTTCAAGTAAGTTTTGTGTCATAACTGAGTGTATGGTGTAGTATATTGATTGTCTGAAACATGTACTGCTGAATGAAATGTCTTTGAAATGTCTCATCAACACGTATTGTTGTTTGCTGACCTTGATACATAAATGATCACTTTCATACCGTAACCCCAATTTCGTCTACTTACAGATTATTCCAGTATAATACATGTGTAGGAGTGCCTACATGGCCAGTGAACAATCAACATCTTCAGCAACTTCTCGAATGCCTATAGCTGCTGTTGGAAAGTCAACACATTCGTTTGATAAGCGGACGACTCCAACTTCATCCAGTAAACTGCCTACACGTTCATCGGCACAAAAACTTCTTGGGACAGAGACCTACATAGAGGCACCAGACTGTCCAAATGGTGTTCTACCAACCAGAAAAAGAGTTATAGAAAACATGATGTACCTGATGAGGCCCAATCGTGCTGGCAAGAAACAGAGATCTAAACAGGAAGCTGCGCTAATTTTGTCTGAACTTCTGCAGGAACACTGGATTTACTGTAATATATATACGATCCGCACACGACACATTCAAACTAACATACTGAAACTGTATATGGAATTCACTAATCTGATACAGACAAGAAAAAGTCGTCGGAATGAAAGTTATTATGAGAAAGTTCGACAATTCAATGAAAATCGTGACAAACTGTTTGACTTATTTTGTGAGGACCAGGACAGTCGGAAGCGTTTGGAGAATGCATACGGTGTGAACATGATGAGGAATGAATGGGCTTTTCTCACTGACCAAAGAAACCAGCGTGTAATGTACTCTGAACATTTCTTCGATCAGAAGTGGGAAAAGACAATGGAAAGGCGGCGTTATGATCTACAATCTTTAGAAAGAATGAGAGAAAAGGCAGATAAGCAGAAGATAAAAACTGAGTCGACAATACAGCTGAGTAGTGAGAGCGAGTTTGAAGGAAATGACCAAATGGACAGCGATACCGAAATGCAGTGGAATGATTCTGATGGTTTTGATGATCTTGCAAAGCGACGACGCAAACTTTTATGTAGCCATAGTCCAGATAAAACAGACAATTTTCCACAGCAGTATCAACATATCAGAGAAAGTGCGCGCAAAGTTAGACCCAAGGTCTACGAGACCATAGACAAGTTGAAAAGTCAGTATCATATGTCCAACCGTCAGCCAGAAGCAGCAATAGTGACCGTCGGCAACAGGATATTTGGACGAAAATGGAAATTTCACGACGAGTCCGATAACATTGATCTAGACACTCTTCCTGCACTGAAAAATGTCAGAGAGGTGGGAAAGAGTATAGAGGCCCTAGCACTGGACGAGATCGTCAAGGAGATAATGATAAGTGATGAACAAACTGTTGTGAATTACAGCGACGATGGGTCTTAAAAACAAGGTGTGGGATCCTTCTCTGTACAGGGACTGACAGTGAATGGAGTCTATAGATCATTACCAACCCTGTCAATTGCGAGTGAAAGCAAAGCAAAATTTAGCAGACTTAAAGATCACTATCCTAGAAATGCTTGAAGCAGCAAGTGGAGTGGACCGAAAAGCAATCTTCGAGAGAATGGACTTCGTAATCACTGATCAAACTGCTCATAATTTCAACGTGGAGGAGATGGTCGCCAGAAAATTGGAGTCGCAGCACTCCCCAGGACATCTATTTTGTAACGTGCATCCATCTCTCATGTTCAATAGAGTGATAACTAAACTGTGGAATGACATTGAGAACAAAATTGGTCGTGATAAAATATACTCAAGCTTTTTAGTCATTGGGACCACTAACACGTCCACAGTGACGGAGCAATCCTTGGACTGTATAACCCGGTTGATCAGTCATTCGTTCGATCACAAAGCATGGAACAAAGCGAATGAGTTTGATTCATTTATTGCTCCCAGGCAAAATAAAGTTGTTCGATTGCAAGATGAGCGATTCAACAGTCTCACAGTCACATGTGCTATTGTTCTCTATCACCTGGACGATGTTTCGTTGTTCTTAGAGAAATTCGAACATGTCACAAACCAGTTAGCCTGCATTGTCAGGTGCTTTGTGGATTTGGATTTTTTGAAGGTACTGTACTGATTGGCCTACACTTAGTGGAACCTTTTTTGTCTCTGACCGCTTCAAGCAACACGTCTTACTCTACACTGATACCAGCTTTCAAGCAACTTTACACCGATCTTCTGACCACAGACTCATCAAAGCTGATGAATTTAGATTCCCAAGCATTCCAGTTTGTCTCAGAAGAAAGATTCAAAGGGTGTAAGTACGACAAAGATGTTTGCGACGCAATAGTCAACACCACGATGGAGTTGAAAGACGAAGTGAAAGATGTACTAGATATGATTTTGCCAAAGCTAGCCGACGGTTTCAGGAGACAAAAAGGTGAAATCTTTGGACTTGGAGATGGGGAAGGGACTTCTGAATATGCATTGTCCAAGATGGATGCTGAAAAGTTGGATAAAGCGCCTGTACATAACCTTGCTGCCGAACGCAGTGTTGGTTTTATAAACTATGAGCTACAAAGGCGTGGAGCCAAGCAAATCAGATGTGCCTCTAGCTGCCAAGTCAAGGCAAAAGCAGAAGATTTGATTGAAAAGCGTTCGACGGGCTCATATTGTGCGTACAGAAGGACTGTTTCTAGTGGCGGAAAAATTCCCGAAATAGTCCAGAAATGGGAGAAGAAACAGAGGGAGCTGATAGAGAACGGTATGGCATCTAAAGAGGTGGAACATATGTCGGTGGATAAAGAAGAAATAGAGACCTACAAGAACTGAAACGATATGGTGGACCGTTTACAGCTGTAGAAGAAGTTGACATGTACATGGGCGACTCCTCAATCGATGACTCTGAGAAAAACAAGAGACTTTACCTTGAGATTCGCTATGCCAGGGACACTTCACTCTCCATTCCAAAGACAAGTGACATTTTCAGGCTAAAAAAAGATTGCAAAAATCTGCCTAGTCTAACCTACGCAACAAACTTGAAACTATATTTCAGCAATGTTACATGCAAAAATTCTGTTACTTTATCAGATTTTGTGTGCGCTGTGAAGTCTCTACAGACATAAAGTGGCTTGTATAGACTTGCAACTGCACATACGCGTGCAACTGTAGAAATTACAGGTGTTGAAAAAAGTATCGGATGCTGCTGAGAATGAACATACCAGTTATCCTTACCTGAAATTAATGTCTTGAGATGTTATGGTTGGGTATTTCTGTGAAAAATAATACATTTATAATGCCAAATGTTTGCTCAGTAACCCAAAAAACCTATATAAAGATGCTGTATGTATTACATGCCTATGAATAGATATATTAAAAAAAAAACATACTAAAAAGGGCATTTTTGGCCGCCATCTTGGATTTTCAAACATCACTCTTGATGCTATATTTGAACACAACTTTGTCACAGACCTGCATTACGCAGCAAAAAATGGAAGTTTCCGATTTCCAATCTGCGTTTTATGGCGGAAAGTCCATTTTCTGCTCAATTTTGTGGGTCCCAACTTTCAGAGGGGGTGTACAGGGGGGTTGCCGGGTTTAAATTTCAATTTTCTGTTTTGATTCGTGAATCTTAGTTATGGCTCCATATTTTAAGCTGGTTTTTTTTTTTGAATTTCTGACAAAAAGCAAAATAACACCCTCCCCTACTCATATGTTATTAACGAGCCTAAAAAACAACAAAATAACTTATATAATCAATTCTAAAAATATTGATGTGGTATGATTTTTTTTTCTGTAAGTTTCTTAATAGTTGTTGATGGACCTATGCTGCCCTTACTAGCCTGGGTAGTGTAGTGGTTATATCAGCGGTAAAAATGGCGTCCCGATACCGACTTTCACCCAGAGTGAGTGTAACGACTTATTTGGTATGTGTCAGACCATTACACCGACTTCTCACTAACCGTTAACCCGCTGTCATGGAAAGACAGTCAAGTAAGCCAAGTTGTGTGAACAGAATAGGCACTAGATCCTTTATTGGATATAAGCACGAATATAACTATACATGAAAGAAATATAATGACTATGCCGACCTTTGGTAATGTTTGATCATTGTATGTTTTAAATTTATATCAGTCATTAGTCGTAGATATTTTATGATAAGATTTTAAATAATTTAAATACATTAGCCTATTTTTATTTTCAATAGCTACATACACTGAGCATCCCCTTGATTCATATATATAGCTGTATATGACACCTACTTGATATTTGTGCTTGGATATGGTTTAACATTCGTCCGTTAATTCATTGGATTGCTAGTGTATACCAACCTACATCAAAGTATAATTCAAGTGTTATTAGCGTCTCTGAAAAATTTGTACTATTATCATCATCATCATTATTACTGACTGAATTTTGAAAGATGCATTCAAAAACATATTCGCCATTCAGTGTCCTACATAAATTGCTTATCTAAATATTATGAACACGGAACCTCATTAAAACGTTCTTTGTCCACGATCAAAGTGAAACGTCATCAAACATCACTTCCAAAGCCGTCATAATTCCTGATAAGTAGAAGTCGCTTGCAATAAAGGATCACATTGACAGCGTTTGTAATTAAATCCAATAAAGGTTAGGTGCGTCCAAGATGGCAGCGAACTCTGACCTCGAAAGGCTTTATTCATATGCCAGTGGTCCACAGTAAGTATTGACAAAATTCAGAAATGTACAAAATTAATAAGAACAATTTTAGTAGTGTTATTACAATGTTAAGTAGTCAAATTATTTATGTAATAACCAAAAAAAAAAAAAAAAATGCTTGATTAACAACGCCCTCGACACATTTTAATTTACGGTTATAAGGCGTCAGGTAAAGTAATAAAAAAAGCACATAGATACTGAGAGAGGAAACCTGGGGTAAGTTCAGCCAGACCGAGCAGAAAAACATCCACTAAACTGGTTAATCTTTACGGTAAACCAAATGGCAACGTTTGAATCAATCAAATAGTTCGCGAACGTTAGTAAACCGTTCACTAACTGAATTCATGGGCTGTTCTTTACGATTAGCAGCACAGGATCCCTTACATGCACCTTCTGGCATTGGATGGTACATACCACGGTTTTGTTACACCAGTTGTGGAGCAACATGGCTGGATCAGCAATTAGCCAAATGAACCAACCGACGGAAATATAAGATAAATATTTAGGAATCCCATTCCCTAACATTACCAGTTTGTGGCTATGTGGGGAATACCGATTATTTAAAGAGTGTATGGACGCAGCATGTAGCACAGTGGTAGGAAAGCTTGGGTGTCCATCCCTATTAATCATTTGTTCTGGTAGTTTCTTTCCAGCGTGTGCTCCAGGAATGGTATATATAAGTGCACGAAATGTGCTGTGTTCAGACAACATGCTTTAGGAAGACTTGCTTCTTCCTAAAGGCAGCAGAACGCAGTTACATTACTTTTATGGTTTCGACCTCTAGCGTTAGGTGTTTCGCATTTCATTTCAATTAAGGTTCAATCAAGCTGTCCTGGGTACACAGCTCAGCTATCTTGGCTGCCTGTCCAGGACAGAGGGTTAATTGTTAGTTGTTAGGGTTAGTAAGAGAGAAGAGGGTGTAGTGGTCTTACAACTACCCACGGAGTCGTCAAAACTCGCTCGGAGTGGGAGCCTGTAGCAAGCGGCGAACCCAGTACCTACCAGTCTTATGTCCGATGGCTAAACCACGACACCACCGAGGCCGGTAAGTGTTTAGCAGCTGTACACTGAATATTATTAAAGCGTCTCTCCTACGTTAGTTGTCATTGTCATGGTGTTTCCTACTAACATATATTAAATCACTGGGTCGGGATCCAACTTTGTCGCTATAGCTCACGCTTCGGGTCGAGGGATCGAATCCCTCGGTGGACCTATCAGTGTCCTACGACTGTTACATTAAAGGCTATGCTTTGTTCTGTTTTATCTGTATGAAAAATGCATATAAAGGATTCCTTGCTGCTATTAAATAAAACGTAGCAGGTTTTATTTAGACTGCGTGTCAGAATGACCCACTGTTGAACATCCATTAGCCGATGATTACTAAATCAATATGTTGCTGTGGTGTATGATACACAGGGTTTGACAACTTGCACAAAACCAGTTTATGTGATAATTCGAGGGTGAGAAACAAAACTTTATCGCCAATAAAATATTGTTACGACTTTCAGGCGCGTGTGCAGGAATTGTAGTAGTGGGAAGTGGCGAGCGAAGTTTATAGGTGTGTGTGTGTGTGTATGTATGTGTGTGTGTGAAGTCATGTTGCCCCGAAACATATATTAACACCCCCCCCCCCCCAAACCAAAAGAAACAACATATGCTTGAGCGGGGGGCGGGGGGGGGGGGAGATCGACTCCCAAAACCCTCCCCCTGCACACGCAGCTGAGTTATCGGTCTTAAAGTACAGGCGTATTCTCCAATTGCACGACCAGTCATGCATGCCATGAGGTGCACTAACTGTGCATTTTATAAAGTGTACAGATAGTGAAACCGCAGCTCTCATGTATCAGCAACTATGTGTATCAGTAGCCCAGTGGTAAAGCGCTCGCTTGGTGCGCGCTCGGTGTGGGATCGATTACCGTCGGTAGGCCCATTGGGCTATTTCTCATTCCAGCCAGTGCACCACAACTGGTATATCAGAGGCCGTTTTATGTGCTATTCTATGGGATGGTGCATATAAAAGATCCCTTGCTGCTAATGGGAAAAAATGTAGCGGGTTTTCTCTCTAAGACTATATGTCAAAAATATATTATACTACTCAAAAGAATTTAAGGGTCAGACGATATTTTCGACATTATTTTCTGAATGTCAATTATATTAGCTAGACCATAATGTCACGCATGGTATTGTTCCATTTTGACGAAAGTGGGTCTAAGCAACCCATAAATGAATTACAATCCACTGTCATTGACACTGTTGACTAGTTCTAATGGCGAAAACATGCTTACATTTGCACGTAAATTAGGGCGAAAGCGAAAGGTCTGCTAAGTGCCCATAACTTGCTTTTTCACAAAGCGCTTCATTTGCACGCTTTGCACGTGTATTCCATGTTCCCAATGCTGAATTTCCGTATAATTGGAGCTTGCGTTCGTGTACGGGCAAATTCAACAATGGTACGACTTCAACTGACTATCAAAGATCGAGGAAGGGCTATTGCTTGGCTTCAGGATGGCAATACGCAAAGAAATGTTGCTCTGAGACTTGGTGTCAGTCAGAGTGTCGTTGGCCGACTGTGGCAACGGTACCAAGCAACGAATTCTGTTCGAAATCGTCCACGTTCGGGAAGACCCCGAAGCACTACAAATAGAGAGGACCGCTACATCACCAATATGGCTCTACGTCAACGCACAACCACTGCACGCCGATTACGTGACAATCTGCGGACTGCGACTGGAACTCGAGTGTATGATCAAACCATACGCAATCGTCTGAGAGCCAATAATCTACGCTGCCGACGCCAGGCTGTTCGACCACCACTCCTACCATGTCACAGAACGGCCAGACGTCATTGGTGCACGCTTCATCTGCGGTGGCAACGTGTTCAGTGGGGTCGAGTGATGTTCACTGATGAGTCCAGGTTTAGTCTTCAGTTCAACGAGGGTCGGGTTCGTGTCTACAGACGTCCTGGGGAGCGCTTCGCTGACGTTAACGTTAGACAACGTGACCGTTTCGGTGGTGGCAGCGTCATGGTGTGGGGCGGCATCTCTATCCACCACAGGACCCCCTCTATGTGGTGGATGGCAATCTGAATGGAATCTGTTATCTGAATGAGATTATCCGGCCGTTGGTTCTCCCAGGCCTTCAGCAGATTGGCGGCGGGGCAGTTCTGCAGGATGACAATGCCAGACTCCACCGCGCCAGGGTGGTAACGGACTTTCTCAGACAACAAGGTATCGCCAGGATGGATTGGCCAGCATATTCGCCTGACTTGGCCCCAATAGAGAACGCCTGGGACGAATTAGGCAGGAGAGTTCGGGATAACCATGCCCCTCCGGCCAACCTTCATGATCTGGGTCAACTTCTTATGGCAGAGTGGCAGGCCATTCCCCAAGAGTTCTTCAGACGTCTGATCAACAGCATGAGGCAACGATGTGTCGAGTGTATTCGCGCCAGGGGTGGATTCACACACTATTAAACGAATGTTCTGATGTGTAAAATCCATGTTTGACAACCTTCAACTTTGACAGCATGTCATGTGACTTTCTTGTATACAGTGACGTTTATTTGTGGTTTTTTGTAAATATGGAACAATAAATACAAATTTTGGTGTAGTTTACATCATCAATCTAATACACTCTGAAACTTATTTGGTTATAAATTTTTGACCCTTAAATTCTTTTGAGTAGTATATACAAAATGTATGACATACAATAGTCGATGATTAATAAATCAATGTGTTCTAGTGGTGTCGTTAAACAAATCAACTTTCTATATGTATGACGGCATGAACAGAATTGACCGTGATGAAAAGTTAAAGTTTGTTTTGTTTATCCACTTCACTAGAGCACATTGATTAATTAATCATCAGCTATTGGATGTAAAACATTTGGTAATTCTGACCCGTAGTCATCAGCCCCTGCGCGTGCTGTAACCTCACCGTGGTGCAGGGGTGTAACATTCTCTTTGAGAATGGCCAATACAGCACAAATCCCCTTGTTTTCTTCGAGATACAACTGAAATTTTGAATAAAAGTCAGTATCTATCTGTGATATTTGTATTTTTGCACAGTTATTTACACTGTTTTTATTTAAATCTTGAATTTTTATATTGATGTTGATCATCACTTTATTTGCTTGCATTACCATAGTTTGACACCCAATAGCTGATGTATTTTCGTGCTGGAGTGTCGTTAAACATTCATTCATTCATTCGTAGTCATCAGACGAAACCCACTACATTTGTCCATTAGGAGCAAGGGATCTTTTATATGCACTTTCCAACAGACAGGAAAACACGTACATTCCACGGCCTTTGACCAATTGTGGTGTACTGGGTGGAACGAGAAAACCCCAGAGGACCGTGATGATGATGTTCAGTTGACACAAGGAAGTGAGCATAGTGCATGTTCGTTATCTAATAACAAATTGACACCAGCAAGTGAGCATAGTGCATGCCCGTTATCTGATAACAAGTTGACACCAGCAAGTGAGCATAGTGCATGTCCGTTATCTGATAACAAGTTGACACCAGCATGTGAGCATAGTGCATGTCCGTTATCTGATAAGAAGTTGACACCAGCAAGTGAGCATAGTGCATGTCCGTTATCTGACAACAAGTTGACACAAGCAAGTGAGCATAGTGCATGTTCATTAGTTGATAACAAGTCGACACCAGCAAGTTTGACCCAGCCGGAAGTTATTTAATACTACCTAAAGCGCTCGCTTGATGAGCGATCGGTTTGGGATCGATCTCCGTCGGTGGGCCCGTTAGGCTATTTCTCGTTCCAGTACTACGACTGGTACACCAAAGGCCGTGGTATGTGCTATTCTGTCTGTAGGATGGTTCATATAAAAGATCGCTTGATGCTAATGAGAAATGTAGCGGGTTTCCTCTCTAAGACTATATGTCAAAATTACCAAATGTTTGACATCCAATAGCCGATTACTAATAAATCAATGTGCTGTAGTGGTGTCGTTAAACAAAACTAACCCTGCGTTTTAATAATAGGACTACCCTATGTGGTGTCAGCGGGTTCTTCTGTCTAGACAAGCCTTAAGTAAAACGCAAAACATCCGTAGTATAGTAATGTGTCCAGATGCCATTAACAAATATTGATTCCCTTGTCTGGCAGCTGTCAAATGCTTTTGAATAGATAAACTCGACAGAGACTGAATTATAAACATTTGTTACAAACCCAAATTAATATTCTACGATTAATCACCATACCACACTCGCATTAAAATAACTCCAATATCACCGCACAAATGATCCATGCACCATTCACTTCTCTAGAAGCCAACAAGCCATATAGTGTATGGGCTTATGGAGACTGGATACGGCGCGTGCGTGCGGCACGACCGTTGCGTCTGCAGCTTGTGGTTTGGGCATATACACGACATACGTTTATTGTGTTGCGCCTTGCCACATGCGTTTTGCAGACACACGCATCGCATCCAGTCTAAACGCTCTGATTGAAACTAATATATACATGTATAGTTCGATTTGTTTCTAGCCAGCCCGCACGCACGCACCGCATACACCATGATATTAGGACGTAATAACCTGATCTAATTTTTTTTATCATGCAACCCATTTCATGTTATATGTTTGTAATATGTTTCAGTCAAAAGCGGTATAGAAACTATTAGTTATAACGTGTAAAAACTACTACCGAAAGTCGGACAATAGCAGGTGCCGGAAGCATTTTGGGAATGGCATAGCCAGCCTAAAAGTTATTTGTTTCCAAATTTCAAACAAAATATATACTTTGATTATTATTTCAAAGTCTGTTGTGTCACAACATGACAATTTGTGACGTTTTTCTGTGAAAATAAACTCCAGTTTATGTGTGATCTGAAGAAGATCTACATCACTGGCTATAACTTATAAGTCACTGTGATGTCAGACGCTCTTTGTTACAATGTAAACATTCTTTGCACAAAGCTACTTGCTTTTTTTTCTTTAAAACGCTGGCTAGTTTCGAATGGGAGCGAATAATAGAGAACTGAAAAATAAGAGGTAATTTGACGTTACAGGAAGTGTAAATGTTATATTTATTTATGCAGTTCAACAATTATTGCTGTAAATGGATGTTCGAAAAATGACAAAACGACCTACCTAAAAATTAAGCAAACATTCGTCATGCTCACAACTCATTTTCTAGTGACATGATAACACTTCGAATTATAAGGCAGGGGTTATCAGGTCAATAGGAAGCATGGTTGCATGCTAAATCCCGACACATGGTGGGTCACGCCCGACTTAACGTGATTAAGCAGAATAAAACGCTGCACCAGTAAAAATAAATGTCAATGTATCTTGGACATAGTAAATCGTGTGCGGTATCCATAATATTACATTAGTTTACCATTATATATATATATATATATATATATATATATATATATATATATATATATATATATATATACACACATTTCTTTGTACTGGCATTTTATAATAGGATTTATTCGTCCCGAAATAAATCGGGTTATTATAGCAAACATGGTAGCAATTATTTTCATTTTCAAGAAACCAGTCTCTTGGTTTATAAAAAAAAAAAAAAAAATCCCGAAATTAACATCGAAGAAACATATCGTTTAGTAGCTCTTCAAAAAAAAAAAAAAAAAAAAAAAAAAAAAAAAAATTCCTTTTATATTTACTTTAAATAAATTTAATCGACAATGTATATACTGGAACAGTACATGAATGACTGAATGGATACAAAAAAGTCTACCGACAAAAATACACATCGGCTATTGGCTGTCAAATGAAGGTAAGTATATGAATATGGTCATATATATTTTAAAGGGACATTCCCGAGTTTGCTGCATTGTAAGATGTTTCCGACTAATAAAATATTTCTACGATTAAACTTTTAGAATATCAGTGTTTGTATATTCAATGTGTTTCTGGTCCTCTTAATATTTGTAAGAAGCTCAAATTGGAGTTTGTCTTCAAATAATTTCGTACGTACGAAAAAAAAAAAAGGTTTTAAAAAAATACAATGAAATTTAACCCAGTACAAATATTAGAACGATCAGAAACGCGTTTAATATACAGCCACTAATATTTTATGCAGAAAAATATTTTTGATATGTAATTACAGTCGTCAAAACATTGCAGCAAACTCAGGAATGTCCCTTTAAAAAAGAAAAAGAAGTTGTATAATTATGTAAAACAGTGTAAATGTGAGCTGTGCAACAATATACTATACAAATGAAGATTAGTATGATATAAAATATTGTATGAAAAAGAAAATGATAAAAAACACAACAAAATTCTGGGTCGAATTTAAAAGATTCTATCATATTTCTGTTGCCAAATATATATTTTATCGTCGGCTTCAGATGAACACACTCCACCACAATGCGGCTCACAGTCAATGTACACTGGCAATGTTCACAATGAGGAGGGTCCTTTAAAATCAACGAATGATGTGTTTGGCCATACGAGCAGTACAATTGATATTTCTAGATACTGCCGATTCCAATTTGCTTTTTCCTTCTCTTTTCAGGTCAGGACTGCCAGAACATTGACCTACACATTAAAAAAGATCAACGAAGTGGACAAATATTAATGGACTGTGAAAATAACGCCACGGCTAGTGCAATAGTGATTATAAACATACTACCGACCTCGGAGCTGTTGTGGTGAAGCCATCGGACATAAGGCTGGTAGGTACACGGTTGCATCCCGATACCGTCTCCTACCCAGAGAGAGTTTTAAAGACTCAATGGGTAGATGTAAGACTACTACACCCCCATACCATAATAACCATACCATACCATACCACCATCTAATCATATCATTTCGGTTAAGTGTTAAGTGTGTATTACTACACTATTATTTATTGTTAAGTGCAATATTTGTTATCAGCGAACTCGAAAACGATCAACGTAAAGGTATAAACGCCAAATATAGGATTATGTTTCTATATATTAAAGCGTGGATCTTTGCAGTCTCAGTGGTAGGCACAAATGTCGCGTTTTCGTTATAGATTTGTCTCTGACGAGAGAGAGAGAGAGAGAGAGAGAGAGAGAGAGAGAGAGAGAGAGAGAGAGAGAGAGAGAGAGAGAGAGAGGGAGGGAGCCCTCCAAATATTCTTCTAGTTTTTATTTAACGACACCACTAGAGCACATTGATTTATTAATCAAATGTCCGTCTAGATCTAAAACTCGTAATAACCAATCGTGAAGAACTATTTGCGACAGGAAAGAAAGTAAATCAGACAATGGGTCCACCGAGGAGATTCGATCCCTCGACCCAAGACCTCAGGCGATCGCTCTATCTACTGAGCTAGGTCGTACTCAGCTAATGATTTAGTCAAGGTAAGTCTACACCAATCTTATATAGATGATATTTTTCAGCTACCATGTTTGTTTGGGCAGCAACTGCAGACACCGCGAGGTCGTTGCCACGGAACATGCATTGTTTAATAGCCCAGGCGCTGTTTTCGCAAATGTTTACAGTCTGGAACACTGAAAATTAGCAAAACAACAGCATAAAGGCCCATTGTTGTCTCGTGGATAGCACTAGCGGCTATCAATACCCATTAGTTCTAAAGTCCTGGATCATACTCATGTTCACAATCCATTATTGACGACGGGTCGATGTCATGTGTCAAAATAACTAAATACATGGACGTTTATATAACGGGTAATCCGTCAAATTAGCAGACTGGTTTTTAACTGTTGTCAAATACAAAGGATCAATGAGTGCATGTTGCAGGTGTCATTATATTTTATTAACTGAAGGCCTATTTATCGCATGCATCTACGTCATAACATTTATTTTGAAAGGCATTTACATTGGTTCTATTAAAAAAACATTCATCTACCACATAACGTTTAGTTTGAAAGGTAATTTACATTGGTTCTTTTCAAAACCCATGCATCTACTACATAACGTTTTCTTTGAAAGGCAATTTACATTATTTGTACTAAATAAGCAATGTTTTACTGCCAATTTCAATGAAGCAAACCCATATGATGTACCCCCCCCCCCCCCCCCCCAAGTTAAAATAAATATTAAAGTCTCCGATCCTAATTGTCACAGTAAAATATGTTCAGCTAGTACAGATATTTTTGCTGAAAATGTCTTGTTGACGGCAAAATCTCTAAAGGTATTTTATGCGAAACAATTATATGAGCGAATGTTATACGAAATAAAACAGATACATACCCCAACCCCTCCAAGTTTTTTTAAAAAGGGCCGCTTTATCATGTCCTACCATTGATAACCTGTCCTCATATGCCGTAAAATAGAGCTTGAGCGTAATGAATTCTTGGCTTGTCTTGTTGGAACTACATTTTAAAAGCTTTATCTTTGACAACTGATACTAATTATTCTCGACATTGCACTGCTTGAAACCCAATAGCTAATCTGTCTATTAGTCAAGTTAGTGTCGATGAACATGCATCATTTAGGGTGTTTGGTTGTTTGTTTTCATTTAGGGTGTTTTGTTATTTGTTTTATTATTATACCCCTGCGCGTGCTGTAACCTTACCGTGGTGCAGGTGTGTAACATTCTCTTTGAGAATGGCCAATACAGCACAAATCCCCTTGTTTTTTTCGAGAAATAATTGAACTTTTGAGTAAAAGTCAGTATCTATCTGTGATATTTGTATTTTTGCACAGTTCTTTACACTGTTTTTATTTATATTTTGAATTTTTGTATTGATGTTGATCATCACTTTATTTGTTTGCATTACCATAGTTTGACACCTAATAGCCGATGTATTTTTCGTGCTGGAGTGTCGTTAAACATTCATTCATTTCATTTATTTATTATTATAGTAATCTGACTTTGGTGCACGTGGCCCTGACCTACTTAGTCTGGTATGTCGTGACTGACGAGGAAAGTGTCCAGCCTTACTGTAGCCTTGAAATGACGAGGGAAGTGGCCCTGACCTACTTGGGCTGGTGGGCAAGTGTGTGTCCTCCCTGACCTATTGAAAGGGACAACCGCTGCTCTAGCCCACTGTCTGTCTCCTGGCCCAACCCAGACTCGGTCCACACCGCGAGCTATATCATGGATTTTCACGCGAACAGCTTATGTTCAAGAAGTTAAAATGCGCAGTGACAAATACAGCCCTCTAGATATCCATTCTTTTTCGGCGCTAAGGAGCACTGCTCGACAAAATAATGAACTGACCTTACATATACTGATTTAATTTAAACTAATTATATTTGCGATTTTGTGGTGTATAGATACGTTCGTTTCCCGAGAAGTTATGCTATTTTTGTTAGTTTATGTTTTAATTATTTATTTTTGTTTTTAACCTTTTGTTTAACGACACGACTAGAGCACACTGGCTATTGGATTTGTAAATAATACATGTATGTAAGGAAGCGGGTGTACGTGTATTTAAATAACTTCCATCATGGGACATATATTTTTCATTCGTAGCGTTTCCTTTTGCTTTTGAAATAGTCACGACTGATTTCCAGTTCAGTATGCCTTCGTTTTCCAGATTGGAGAACGGCTCTTCCTTTTTCGCCCCACACGTTTTAAAATGCAGATGTTTCTGCAACGGGCTACCGTCTTTAAAGACCAAACCACATGTATCACAAAACTGCATTCTCTTGACTTTTTCAGATAGGGTTCTACCTCATCTGTTTCGTCGTCACTTTCGTAGGCGGGTATGCCTTGTAGTTTTCTCTTGAGTGCGTTCCTTTGCAGGTTGATCTACTTCTCCGACTGTGACTGCACGTCTTCTTACACATCCACCTTTGCGTGCGTGTATTTATACCATTCAAACCATGCAGATCCCTAATCCATTGGGGCAAATGCGCCAATGTTCGGGCGTGGTCGGTTTCAAGTCCACCAAGTGATGTCCGTAGGGCTTCTGGGTAGCTTCCCCAGAGCGTTGCATGGGAATGACGAGTGTTTTCTGGATACATCTGACGTGCCAAGGTCAGGACTTGTTGCTTGTCGATCGGATTGTTGGACAGCACTAGGTAATGACTGTTTCTCCTCTGGGTTGAGTTTTTGCTGTGTAACAAGTTCTGATTGTTGGCAAGCACCGAGATTTCTTTGGTGACTTCCTTCCGTGAATAGGTCAGTGATGCGATAATCTTTACCATACACTCACATCGTCCAGCACGATCATTTTCCAAATTCTGAGGTATGCCGTGAACAAAGTTCATTCGAACGGATGCCCCAATGATGTCATAGAGGGGTTGCCATAGTTTGTAGAACGAGATGATCCGTTGAAGCGGTGGGATGATTTTAGCATCCCTTAAGAGTTTGTATACTAAAACTGTCTTTCCGCACGAAGTGGGTCCCGACACGATCATGGTGAACGGATGTAACAGGGCAGGAGCTGGAGCCGGAGCCGGAGCCGGAGCTAGTATTGAATGTGGTAAAATATTTCCCCAGTGCCTTATCATATACCATGCTCTGGAATAAGTCTCTGTACATATGTCACATTACCTTCTGTGCATGATATTCACGGATTTGGGAACATACTGACTGCGATTCATGTTGTTAACTCTTCAGTGTATCAATATGAAAGCACGTTGTCTGGCCCATGTGACTCCTTTTATAGTCTGTTTAGAAATGCTTCTGCCTTTTCGGGGCTTTCCAACCAATATCACTATGTTGTTGTTTCCATTTCAATTCGGCATTGACTTGTTCTACCACATGTTGCGTTGGCGACACCATGACGATACTAGGTGTCGAAGATTTGTAGTATATTATTTATAAGTCGTAGAAGTAGTAAGTAGTAGGATTAATAGTAGTAGTTGTAGTAGTAGTAGTAACCTCAAAGGAGTATAGCGAATAATGATTGTTGAATATATTTCGATAAAGGTACTTCAACACGAAGGTATCCCCACCCCCACCCCCTTTACCGAGATAACTGACGATGGTATGTGCATTTTCTGCGATGCGTTACAGACTGATTGGAATCGGGCTTTATTTCATGACAAAACATGAGCTAAAAGTTGGCTCCATTCTGCACAGTATGATGGACATAACTGTATCGGCAATCAATGAGGATCGCAAATTATTAGCCGGCCTGGAGTAAAAACAAAACAAAAATCCTTCCTTCAATGTCCGGTGGTAAAGCGCTCGCTTGATGCGCTGTCAGTTTCTGATGGATCCCTATCGGTGGGCCCATCGGGCTATTTCTCCTTCAAGCCACTGCATCACGACCGGTATATCAAAGACCGTAGTACGTGCTATCCTGTCTATGGGATGGTGCATATAAAACAATTCGTTGCTACTAATGACAAAATGTAGCGGATTTTCTCTCTATTTGAGAATTACCAAATGTTTGACACCCAATAGTCGATGGTTACCAAATCAATGTGCTCTAGTCGTGTCGATAAACAAAACAAACTTCAACTTTATCCAACATGACGTCGAATACGCTACTTTGATGTGTAGTGAATGTGATGCCAATGTCTAATATGTTTTTTGATGATCGTTATTGTGATTTTCATTCTTTCTTTTTGTAGTGTTTTCTTTATTTTCTCATCTGGCAGATTTAGAATGCGATTAAAAACAAATGATCATAAAACGTTAGACCAATTTATTGCAATCTAAAATAGTGAAATGACGCATACATTTTTAGACGGACATTCCCCTGTGATCAGCCGTAATTTCAACCCACTGCATCTCCTTTAGACTTTAATAGGTTTACATTCGCAGTATGTGCCATCTGTTTTCATTTGTTGAATGGGATGTAACAGACATAATATCGTGACGGTGTTCGTCAGATCTTCTTAAAGAATAGGTGCATAGACAGTCAATTTCATTAAGTCAGATTTGTTGCTGCGCGTGAACATTCTGTACGTGTTAGAAGTCAAAATATTGAGGTCCGTGCCTTTAGTATTCACAATACGTTGTCGTGAGCCTCGTCCGGTATTAACTTGTTGAATATCAGACACAGACTTTGATGTTTTATTCTACCACCATGATGCATTTGTAAGACAGATCTAATTATGAGCTGTGGTATATCTTTGAAGCCATTTTAAACATCCAATATCTTACGACGGGATGGGTGTGGGTGGACCTAATAATCAAGGACGAGTTTATAGCGATGACTCATATGATGTTAAGTTATGACGTTTGCTAATGTCTTTGAATCTGATACATTTCCCAGGAGACTTTATAAATTTGTCATCGATATTCTTCACACTATAGGCCCCAGGGCGGACAGGAGAAATATATTAATTTTGGCGTCGCCCGTTTTACAAAATGTGCAATTGGAATATTCCTTAAGAGGGATGCGTACTTTTGTTCAATGCCTGATTTTCAGTAGGACGTGGATCGATCCCCGATCTGTCGGTTGACATAGTTATTTCCCATTCCAACAAAACATTTAAGATTCATGTTTCACCAGTCATACATGTACACGTAGTACATAATATCCCCATGCTACTAATAGGAAGCTATAGATTATGTGGCAGCTACATGAACCCTCCCCCCCCCCAAAAAAAAAAAAAAAAAAAAATCCCAAACAACCCCCAACAATCAAATAAATTCAAGCAGCCTAAAAACAACTCCCCCTAAACAAAAACCACCACCCCACCAAAAACAACAGCAACAACATAGAACCAAAATAGCATTACACGTTGTACACATTATGGTCATTCACTGGCAGCTATGGTTGTGAATGTGAAGAAATTGATGTACACGCATAACACATACATAACAGCGGCGGATTAATTTTCATCTAAAATAAAACTATAATCGTGTATCTTTAATTATCAGACAACATGGTATTTTTACATATCTAGATGAATATGTTTTAGTATGAAAAATGTATATAAATATTCATTATTTCCGCTTTAACAACAACAATAATAATGAATCAGAATAAAAGGAGAAATATGATCACAAGTGTTTAACAGTATTATCAAAGAAGATTGTCGTCGATTAAAACGAATGGCCGTATTTTTACAACACTGACTGTCATTACATTGAATGGTTGTGTTTGACGAATTAGATTCGCATTTCGAAGTTCTATTTTTGGACAAGTACTGGTACGGATGAGAAGACAGCAAAACAGGTCTTTACTGCGACTTTATCTCATCGGGCGGAATTTATATTGAGCTCCTGTGGAAATCATATTACAGGCAGAAACAATCTCTGTGACGCGCCGGGAATGAACTTTAAATCTAATAACATATATTGGCCAATATATAATAGCCGTCATCTTGAAACGTATGTCACTATTCTTGGTATTATTATTGGGCAAGTTGAATACATAATTATCTCGCTGACGCTGCTGGCGACTATCCTTTTCACGTCTTGGTACCGCTAGGTTACGAGAATGTAGGTCGCCTCATGTGTGAGTGGTCGTATACATAACAAATCACCATCAGATATTTGATCGTCCCAATCACTCGTTCACTGTCGACAGATGGAACCTGGCTAACGACAGAGCATTCGGGCTAGATCGGAGACCTATGCGGTGCTATCCAAGATCCTATTTTTTTTTATTAAATACGTCCACTCCACCCACCCACCTCTCTCGTTACATTGCTGACAATTGGAATGGAAAATATATTCAACGACACAGCATATTTTAAACTATGTATAGCTATCTGGTTTTCAACATGATTAGAACTTGATCTAGAGTTAGAGATGAAACCCATTGCCGCTAGATCGACAACTGCCCGTGACACGTTTGAAATTAAAAAAGTAAAGTAAAGTTTGTTTTATTTAACGACGCCTCTGGAGCACATTGACTTTTATCTTATCATCGGCTACTGGACGTCAAACATATTATGGTCATTGTGACACATATTATGGTCATTGTGACATATTTCTTTAGAGGAAACCCGCTGCTGCCACATAGGCTACTCTTTCCAATAAGCAGCAAGGGGCCTTTTATATGCACTTTCCTTTACAGGACAGCACATACCACGTAATTTGATGAACCAGTTGTGGACCACTGGCTGGAACGGAAAATAGTCCAAACTGCAAATGGGTCTACTGTGAAGGATCGATCCGATGACCGACCGCTTCACAGGTGGACACGCTACCGCTTGAGCTACACCCAGCTCTTGGCATGATAGATTCTTCAATATCCTCAGGATACTAGTACAGACTGGGCTTGCTGATTAATAGCACTGGCTATTTTCTGTGTAACTTACTGATCACATACTGTCCAGCAAAGGGTTAACAATGGGTTTCACTTTGTGTTGGGGTTTAAATACAGTGGATTCATACCACCTAGGGAAATATTTCCTTATGACCACGTGTTCCATATAACAGAATGTTACAGTTTGGGGATTTATAACAGTTCCTTATAGCAGGCTTCTGGCATATTGTATCAACCACTAAGTATTAAAGGTCCTATGTCAAAGTTGAAACAACAGTATTTCGTTATTGTCACATTTATTTTTAATAAATAACTACAAATTAATCTACCACATGCATAATCTTTCCATAATACATTATAGAATAATAGTTTTAAAAAGTATTGTACTGGACAACAAAAGGGGTTTCCCCGAATAATTTTTGCTAAATATAGCATGGCCACAGTCTGTGTTTCTCCAACAGTTGACAGGAAAGTTTATGTTTATGAATGTTTGCTTAACGACACCCCAGCACAAAAATACATATCGGCTATTGGGTGTCACAAATGGTAAGTCTATGGAAATATTATTTATATATATTCATGTAAAACCACAGTGTAAGGAGCTGTGGGGGAAAAGTATAATATAATACATAAAATCAAGGTAAGTATATTTTAAAACTTTGTATAGAAGTCAAAGTGTTTCAAAAACTTTACAATTAATTCTGGATGGAATTTAAACGATTCCAAAACATTTCTGTTGCCAAATATATCATTTCTCGTCGGCTTGAGATTATCACACTCCACCAAAATGTGGCGCACAGTCAGTGTACACTGACAGTGTTCACACTGAGGAGGAGGGTCCTTCTTTAAAATAAACGAATGCGTGAAATATGCATGGCCGATGCGAGCACGGCATAAGACTACTTCATCCTTCCTGCACCGCCTGTAGGATGACTGCCACTTTCCCAGGACTGCCTTGACAGAATGAAGCTTATTCGCAACCGCACCGTCCCAATCATCTTGCCAAGTCGAAAAAGTATATTAGTTAATATGAAATTTAAAATCACTGTAGGGGACACCAACATGGACATGGACAAGTTCAAAGCAGACTTGGCAGCAACATCTGCCTTTTCGTTACCCCTAATGCCAACATGGCTGGGTACCCAACAAAATATAACATCTTTATTGGCAATTGATAAAAAGACACACTTTCGTATCACCTTCCCAACGAAGGGATGCTCCATTTTCATGTACTGTAGAGCTTGGAGACACGAAAGTGAGTCTGTAAAAATAATATACTTGGGTGCACATGAATCCGTAATCTGTTCCAGGGCTTTAATGATTGCCCAAATTTCAGCAGTAAAGATTGATGCTGAATCGGGCAATCTCATGGAAATTATTGCGTCTGATGGAAAAATTGTGGCACAAGCAAATAACTGCATCTGTGCGATCTTTGTTTAGATGCACAAGATCGAATACAATTTTTGGTGGTTTGATACACCAAGGTGGCAAAATAAAATATGAAGGAGTTTCCAAAATGTCTGTTAAATCAATGTTGAAAGCTGATAAAAACTCCTTAATGCGAAGACCAAATGTTTGAATTGCATTCGGTTTCGCATCAAATAACTTCATATATTTATTATCAAACACCGCATTGTGTGCAGGATGTTTTGGCATTGATTTAACCTTTGTAGCATACTGCAGAGAAAGCTATGCACGTCTAGCACCCAAACTAGGTTCGTGTGCATCGACGTACAAGCTCTCCACAGGAGATGTTTTGAAAGCACCAAGACAAAGCCTAAGTCCCCTGGTTGTGTATATGATCTAGCATTTGCAAGTAAGACTTACGTGCTGACCCATACACAATGCACCCATAATCAAGTTCAGACCGAACTAAAGATCTATAAAGTCGGAGCATAACCTTTCGATCGGCTCCCCATTCAGTCTTGCCAATAACCTTTAAGATATTGAGGGCCTTTAAGCCCTTCTTTTTCACATACTGTAAACGAGGAACAAAAGATAGCCTCCTGTCATAAATAACCCCCAGAAATTTGGTCTCCACAATTGGAACCGGAGTTTTGTCCAGAAACAGCTGAGGATCTACATGGTGACCTCTTTTCTGGCAGATATGCATACAGACGGTTTTTGACCGAGAATCGAAATCCATTGTCAGTTGCTCATTGTTGAAGTTTATTCAAACAAAGCTGCAACTCACGTTCAATGATACTCATACTGGACGACCTGTAGCAAATCTGAAAATCGTCGACATATAACGAGCTATCAACGCCAGGTTTTAAACACTGGGTGATGCTGTTAATTTTCACGGAAAATAAAGTTACTGACAGGATGCTACCTTGAGGCACACCCATCTCTTGGGAGTGAGAATCGGATAACGTAGATCCCACTCGTACCTTGAAAGACCTATTCTGTAAGAAATTTCAGATAAAGTCAGGCATACGGCCACTTAGGCCCATGCCATGGAGGTCTTTCAAAATCCCATACTTCCACGTGGTATGATAAGCTTTCTCGAGGTAAAAAAAATACCGATACCAAATGCTGGTTATGGATAAAAGCATCCCTACAAAACGTTTCAAATCTAACAAGATGATCAACTGTGCTACGTCTAGTCCTGAACCCACATTGCACGTTAGTAAGCAATTTGTGGGACTCTAGATACCAGACAAGTCTACGGTTGATCATTCTTTCCATGGTTTTACAAATGCAACTTGTCAAAGCAATGGGGTGGTAACTGGTAGGATTTGTTGGGTCCTTACCAGGCTTAGTAATAGGAGTGACAATGGCTTTTCTCCAATCAGAAGGAAAGTCACCCAAAATCCAGATTTTGTTAAAGATATTTAATAGAACCATTAAGGATGATTCAGGTAAGTGTTTTAAAGAGTTGATAATGTATTTCATCTGGTCCTACTGAAGTAGCATGGGCTCTACGTAGAGCGTCCTGCAACTCCTCCAAAGAGAACTAACTGCCTGTTGTATACTTCAGCATTTTCAGATGAAAAGTTAATAGGTTGCTTTTCAGCTTTATTTCTGACAGATGTAAAAGCATCTGTACTGAAAGAAGAAAAAGAGTTATGACAGAAATTGTCTGCCAATGCATTGGCAATGTCACGATGAGACGTCACATACGTGTCATTGACAGACAAATGGCGAACTGTATTATTGGATTCTTTTCCCTTGATTTTACGTATCCTATTCCAGACAGATTTCACAGATGTTTGAGAACTCAACCTGGAGACATAATTTCTCCAAGATAATTTCTTACTCTGTCTGATAGTTTGACGAGCCTTTGCCCGAGCAATGCGATAACTATTCAAGTTATCCCCGGTAGGTTCGCGTTTGAACCTCTCGAGGGTCCTGTTTCTCTCTTTGATTGCATCTTTGCATGTCTCATTGAACCATGGTTTATTGAAACGCTTCGGTACTGCCGAAGTCTTAGGAATAGTTTCCTCTGCAATATCTTTCAAGATGGAGGTGAACAAAGATATGGGATCATCGGCACCAGTCATGGCAGTTTGTTGCAGTCGAGTGCTGCATAGATGCCGAAATTGATCCCAGTTTGCCCCTGTCAACTTCCATCTCTGAACCCTTTCAAGTGATGGAGGTCCATCATTCTCCAAAATAATTGGAAAGTGGTCACTACCACAAGGGTCTGGACAAACTTTCCAGGAGAAATCAAGACAAAGTGATGGACTACAAAGGGTTAAATCAATGGATGTGAAATAACTACTTGCAGGATGAAAGTATGTATGACTTTTATCATTAAGTAATATTAAGTCATTTTTGAGAATTAAGTAAACTTGAGTATGTACCTATAACACAGTCACTAGTTAATGTATGTAAAACATTCTCAAGATTTCTCCCTAAAATAATTTAGTGTCTACTGGTAAATGGAATTATCTGATTTTGTTTGTTTATGAGCATATAGCTGAAGGTTTCAAAGCAAACACCAATAACTATTTTCGACGGGAATGGTCATTATTGAAACTTTGACGTAGCACCTTTAACACTTTACTAATTATTCACCATATTTTTGTCAAACAAATCTCACAGCGCAGCCGTAGTCAGTCATGGCTACCAAAATATACCACTTTTAACACTTTTGGATGGATGGTCCAGAATACTCGTTTTGGTTCAAAAATGGTCACAGAAAAATATATTTTGTCAAAAAGGTTTGAAAACCTGCATAATGCATTTGGAATGAATGTCGGCAACAAAAATTGACCTGAAAACAAAATGGTGTACTGGCATGTCAGACGTACTATCACGTGTGAGGAATGGCAGAAACATCCGGTTTCAGTCAAGATTAGTTTCGTTTTTTTTTTTTTACAGCGCTGGAGGTACGATCGATCGTCTTCCATCAGTCTGTGATTGAAATCGGCTCAGTTGGTCTGTAGCTAAAACAGTCGATAAGAGAGCAGCCCGTTCAAACTCATGTCAAGATAACCTTTTATTCGACCAATCAAAAACTCGTTGGCAGAATCCCGCTAGTAACTTGAGTGTATTCGGAATGCTTCGGTTGAATTGCACATCATTCCGAACAGATGAATGTATGTTTAACAACACCCCAATACAAAACAAAAATATAGATCGGCTATTGGTTGTCAAACAAAGGTAAGCATATCAAAACCAAAGTCAACCTTATGTGTTAAATGTACCGTTCAATGACTCGTCGAACATATAAAAGTAAGACAGAGGGCCAGTGGAATTGAATATGGCTACTTCCATGCATTCGCCCACAGCAATATCAACAACAACAAAATCTATATGTTAAATAACATAAGTAATATTCGTGATTTGTTCTTTGTATGAAACATTAAAATATTGCGAATCAGTGGATACGAGTGCATATTGAAACTAACCGAAGAATGAATAGAAAACATCTTTAAATTCATTAAAAACGAATATTGCTAAGTTAGTGTCAACAATGTTAGAGAAAGTGTGAAACTATTATAAAATTAGAAAAACAAGAGACAAAACTATCAGTAAATACGAATTACGAAACTCGCGAGACAAGGAGAGCAAGAATAAAATTCTAAACATTCCCACAGAGTATAAATTAATATTAATTAAATTAAATACAACAATATCAATACAATCTGGCAGGTATCGAAACATCAGAAAGAATATGTACTCTGTGTAATGCTAATGTTATAGAAGATGAATATCACTTTATAATAGATGACCCGCGCTGATGAAATCAGTCGCAGTTGCCGATTTTGTGTAATGAGCAAATTAGTGAGAAATACACTACCTGGTGCAAATTGCGATTTTGACAGAAAACAGTACCTACATGTTTACATTATCATTTCAAACTACCCTCGTTTAATTTAATAACGTCTAAATACTTTTTGTTACGACTTTTAATTCAGAGTCGAAACAATGGTCCGAATTGGGCTGTTCTTTGTTCATTTTCCCCACTTTGAATCGCGGTAGCCGTTTGGTGAATAGCTTCATATTTGGTATCACATTGCGTCAAAATAATTCCTCTACATCATCCTTTCATTGGCGTATTGGTATGACTTAGCTGTAAGCCAACATGAATCGAAAACTGACTTATCCCTGTCCCGAGTCAGACCCTCGATCCTATCGGAGGCCGGACTCGGGATAGGCGTGTTCGAAACCCTAGTGGTATATGAATAAATGAATGAATGAATGAATGAATGTTTAACGACACCCCAGCACAAAAATACACATCGTCTATTGGGTGTCACAAATGGTAAGTATATGAAAATATTATTTATATATATTTATGTAAAACCACAGTGTAAGGAGCTGTGGGTGAAAAGTATAATACAATACATAAAATCAAGCTAAGTACATTTTAAAACTTTGTATAGAAGTCAAAGTCTTTAAAAACTTTACAATTAATTCTGGGTAGAATTTAAAGGGACATTCCCGAGTTTGCTGCATTGTAAGATGTTTCCGACTAATAAAATATTTCTACGATTAAACTTACATATTAAATATATTTTCTTGTTTAGAATATCATTGTCTGTATATTCAATATGTTTCTGGTCGTTTTAATATTTGCAAGAAGCCCAAACTGGATTTTGTCTTCAAATAATTTCGTACGTACGAAAAATCGTTTTTAGGAAATAAAATGAAATTTAACCTAGTACAAATATTAGAACGACCAGAAACACGTTTAATATACAGCCACTAATATTTTATGCAGAAAAATATATTTGATATGTAATTACAATCGTTAAAAAGTCTCTGTTAGTCGGTAACATCTTAAACATTGCAGCAAACTCAGGAATGTCCCTTTAAAGGATTCCAAAACATTTCTGTTGCCAAATATATCATTTCTCGTCGGCTTGAGATGGTCACATTCCACCAAAAGGTGGCGCACAGTCAGTGTACACTGACAATGTTCACATTGAGGGGGAGGGTCCTTCTGTAAAATAAATGAATACGTCAAATATGTATGGCCGATGCGGGCACGGCACAAGACTACTTCATCCTTCATGCATCGCCTGTAGGATAACTGCCACTCTCCCAGGACTGCTTTGACAGAATTAAGCTTGTTCGCAACCGCACCGTCCCAATCATCTTGCCAAGTCGAAAAGATATATTGGTTAATATGAAATTTAAAATCACCGTAGGGGACACCAACATGGACACGGGGCAAGTTCAAAGCAGACTTGGCAGCAACATCTGCCATTTCGTTACCCTTAATGCCAACATGGCTGGGTACCCAACAAAATATAACATCTTTATTGGCAACTGATAAAAAGACACACTTTCGTATCACCATCCCAAGGATGCTCCAATTTCATGTATTGTAGAGCTTGGAGACACGAAAGCGAGTCTGTAAAAATAATATACTTGGATGCACATGAATCCTTAATCTGTTCCAGGGCTTTAATGATTGCCAAAATTCCAGCAGTAAAGATTTATGCTGAATCGGGCAATCTCATGGAAATTATTGCGTCTAGCACAAGCCACAGAATTCCCATCCCGTGATCCGTCTGTGTAAACAGGAATGTAATCACAGTACCGCTCTTGGATTTCCATGAAATATTGTTTATAAATAACTGCATCTGTGCGATCCTTCTTTAGATGCACAAGATCGAATACAATTTTTGGTGGTTTGATACAGCAAGGTGGCAAAATAAAATATGAAGGCGTTTCCAAAATGTCTGTTAAATCAATGTTGGAAACTGATAAAAACTGCTTAATGCGAAGACCAAATGTTCGAATCGCATTCGGTTTCGCATCAAATAACTTCATATATTTATTATCAAACACCGCATTGTGTGCAGGATGTTTTGGCATTGATTTAACCTTTGTAGCATACTGCAGAGAAAGCTATGCACGTCTAGCACCCAAACTAGGTTCGTGTGCATCGACGTACAAGCTCTCCGCAAGCACCAAGACAAAGCCTAAGTCCCTGGTTGTGTATAGGATCTAGCATTTGCAAGTAAGTCTTACGTGCTGACCCATACACAATGCACCCATAATCAAGTTTAGACCGAACTAAAGATCTATACAGTCGGAGCATAACCTTTCGATCTGCTCCCCATTCAGTCTTGCTAATAACCTTTAAGATACTGAGGGCCTTTAAGCCCTTCTTTTTCACATACTGTAAATGAGGAACAAAAGATAGCCTCCTGTCAAAAATAAACTCCAGAAATTTGGTCTCCTCCACAACTGGAACCGGAGTTTTGTCCAGAAACAGCTGTGGATCTAAATAGTGACATCTTTTCTGGCAGATATGCATACAGACAGTTTTTGACTTTGAGAATCGAAATCCATTGTCAGTTGCCCATTGTTGTGCATCGACGTACAAGCTCTCCACAGGAGATGTTTTGAAAGCACGAAGACAAAGCCTAAATCCCTGGTTGTGTATAGGATCTAGCATTTGCAAGTATGGACACGTTAAACCAGTTACTAAGCTAAGAAAAGTGACCATACACAAACCAGTTTTGTTACTAGGCAGACATCTTACTTATTTGATATACGGCCTTTGATTGGTCACTGACAAGGTCACTGCGTCTTTCTGGGTAATCGAAACAACCAAGCTTACACTGGTTCGTCGAAGGAAAACACAAAGGAAGAAAACAAAAGATGGCTCCGTCTACGTGTTTTGTTTTAAGAGCAATTATTAAATGTGAATTTATGTAACATTCCAAACAGTTATTTTACTTTTTGATGATTTTAAAGTGAGTAGAAAAGACGCTCTTCTTGCGAGAGCGTTCAGTGAGCCGAACAATTTAAATTTAAGTGGAGCCAATTCGGTTAATGAGTGGACAAATGTAATTTCCGATTATTCCTGGAATGTCGACGATCACGATGACGGGGGCGGAATTTGAAACCAAAATTTGCTCCCGAGTGACACAGGATGTGACTTTAGGAAAATGACGTTAGTTATTAAGTAAAACAAAACAAGACCAAAAAAATTAAAAACAATCTAAAAGTTATAATAATAATGGTTTTACTCTGTATATTGTGTTTGACTTATTATTTTAGAAATTTACTATCTACTGGATTTTCCTGCTTAATTTGTAATTTGGAGCTTATATAGCTCATAATTTTGCAAAATGATTTTCACTAAAACAAATTTACTATGTATTAAATTATTTAATTTTATTTTATTTAACCACCCTGAACCTACGGATCCTTTTTGATGCATATAGTTTATGATTTAAACTTAATATGTGAAACATTTGAGAGCTGTACCTTTATTCTAAGTATATTGTTGCTATGGTGTTTTGATACCAGTAACCAAAATCCAGGACCTTATCTCCGGCGACCATTATCTCAAAATAATGATCCTACATATCACCGTCAAAAATCAAAATATTTTAATACTGTCTGCACCACATTGACGCCGAGACTCTACAGGTTAAGAATATACATATAAGTCTAATTTAGTTTTTTGCGACATGTGACTGAATTCGCTAATATTATTAGTGTCCACAATACAAAGATTTGCGCTGTAAATATATAAAAATGTATTACAAGCGGCCAAGTGTTTATCGTTTTATGCAGTTATTAACCACCGGTAACAATAAGGAATCGAATGAATGAATGAATGAATGTTTAACGACACCCCAACACGAAAAATACATCGGCTATTGGATGTCAAACTATGGTAATACAGACAGATAAGGTGATGATCAACATCAATATAAAAATTCAAGATTTAAATGAAAACAGTGTAAAGAACTGTGCAAAAATACAAATATCACAGATAGATACTGACTTTTACTCCAAATTTCAATTTGTGCTGTATTGGCCATTCTCAAAGAGAATGTTACACCCCTGGCACCACGGTGAGGTTACAGCACGCGCAGGGGCAATAAGGAATTGAATGAATGAATGTTTAACGAATGAATGAATGTTTAACGACACCCCAGCACGAAAAATACATCGGCTATTGGGTGTCAAACTATGGTAATGCAAATAAATAAAGTGATGATCAGCATCAATATAAAAATTAAAGGTTTAAACAAAAACAGTGTAAAGAACAGTGTAAAGAACTGTGCAAAAATACAAATACAAATATCACAGAATTTTACGGACACCGAATTTTACTCTAAACTTCAATTTGTGCTGTATTGGCCATTCTCAAAGAGAATGTTACACCCCTGCACCACGGTGAGGTTACAGCACAGGCAGGGGCAATAAGGAATTGAATAACCTAGGAAAATATTTAGTGCAAGCTGATACAATTAGAGATCGGTTAATGCAGGATGATAGTTAATGTAATAAATTTAACTTATATAACTTTACTTGTCCATGATTATATATAAACCACACCCACCATTGTTTGCACGGATGTATTTTGTATAACTATGTTGTATTATTTATGTTATGTATTCAGCTAATGAGTTGTAAAACTCAAGGCAAAGTGTGCTCTAGTTAGTCCATGAGCCAGACCGAATCTGACTACCAAAAAGGTGACCAGATCCAACAATGATTTTTGGTTAGGCTGGTACCTGAGGGGTCCAAAAAACTTTGATGGACTTTTTAGAAGTGTAGCTTAGTGCCCGTATGGCGGCCATCTTTAAAAATGGCCACCATTTTGGGACTAAAATATGATACTTCATAAAAATGACCGCGGAGCTCTAACCACATGACCTACAGACATGGGGTTTGGAGTATTTTGTTCATCTTTGGATTACACATCTTATGATGTATATATTGTGTACCTTAATGTACCTTGTGTACTATTGTCTGTTCCAAATTTAAGAAATAATGTAAAAAATGTGTTTTTTTCTTCACATTTTTCTAGTAACGTTTATCACCATTCTCTATCTATGCATGTTATGGTCAAATTTCAACCTAGGTCAACTAGATGTATTCATATGCCATCCATAACCACCATTACATGGTCTTGTTTGACCATTTTTGTACTCTTATTGACTCGTTTTACTATAAATACCTAATTCTTGTTTTCGGCTCTTTTGGGGTAGGGGTAGTATCAGATCTTTAATAAGTTGCTATAAGGAATCATAAAGATGACTTGGGGACAGGAAGTTAGGCTAATTTGATATCAAAACACATTTTGTATTCATAAATTTATAATTTTACAACACTTTAACCCTTATAGTCTGTTCATATCCGTTAGTTTTACCCTTTTTGTTGGAATTGTCAAACCAAACAAGAGACTGTAATTATTCCACTTTACCAAATGACATTGTGCATTATTTATGAATTATTCAGCTTCACTTCTACATGCTTGGTCTGAACAGTTCAATGAAGCCACCCACAATCATGGGCATTTATTACATTTTGTGGAAATACCTAATGAGAGAGCTATCGTGGGTTTTGGTGACTTTGACATATTTGACTGAATGACCGTGGGTTTGCTGACTATCCAGTACCAGGCTTATAAATGTAAAACTAGATAATTTTGCCCATAAAGTCTGTTAATAATCATTGGTCTAACCCACTTTAGTTGGCATTGTCAAACCAATGTACTTTGAACAACTCACTGTAGGGAAATTTAGTCCTCGTCACTCTCACTGTCGTCACCATCTTTAACAAAGTCATCCTCCTCGTCCACCTCTAGCATATTTTCAGTTTTGTAGCTTACAAGCTGGTGTACAAGAGAGGCCATTCTGGCCACAAGTGCACTTCTCAGCAGTACATGAGCGTGCGCACTTACAAGACATCAGTGACAGAACAACCTCTGGAGAAGGAGCACCAGTAAGCCACACTATGGCGAGTTGTCCATCACTTTGCTGTTGCTTCGGGCATATCAGGAGAATTGTGGAGGGAACGTCTCCAAATGGCGGTCTGGTAATTGGCACGTTTTGTGTGTTGCAGGAGTGCATCCTGGCAAGGAGGCAGTTGACCTGATGATACATCTCCCTGCTTGGAACGAAACATTTCATACCTCAGCTTATTTACAGAGGTGATCTTTGTACTTAGGGAGTACAGGCTGCAGGTGAATGCCTGTATTGTATCGAACAGTTCATCCGAAATGTCCCACTCTTGTCCTATGGCCATGAATGCCTCTCTGAATGGTTGACTCTTCCAGATTAGGTTGATTGCTTTGACTTTCCCCTGTCCATCAAGGGCACTGACCGAATCACATCCCGTCCATGCATGGACACCGGCCAATGCGGTACATACATCTCGACCAAGTATTGTTGCCAATCCGTTATTTTTTGTCCCACGCCTTAACAAGATCCGAGAACCGATTTCTGAATTCAGTCCAAGGAGGATTACAAATACATCAGTATCCTCTGATATTACAACAACCTTTGGGTATTTGGCTGCTGCATGCCTTGGATGGATCATGATCCGCGTATAGAACACCTCGTGTGTAGCTCGGAGCTCACCAACTTCTTTTACAACTTCTTTTGTTATCTCGAAACATTGTTCACCGGAATTCACTATCAGTGTGATCTTAACAAGTTTCTCACGATCTTCTCTTCTTTCCAACTGTCTGCTAGATACTTAGTGACTCTGTTCTTGCTTTCAATGCTCACCAACAACTTCTTTTAGTTTTTTTTATTCTGTGACCTGGCTTTATCTGGTTGAAGACACACCCTCCTTGAACCCCTATTCACACGTTCTGCACCCTTTATCGACTCTTCCTGGTATAAGTCGAACACAACATCTATGCGATCACTTCTGCACCATTGTGCAGGACTTGCTGCAGGATTTGATGTGACACTTCCTCGAAGGTTAGGTTCTCACCGTGCATCTTCTGTACAATCCCCATAGCATCTACTAGTGTTGCCCTGACACCAGAAATCGAATCCACATTAGTAGCTTCCTTCTCGATATGGTGCCCTAATTGTGCTTTGTCTTTTTTTTTTCATTGTCCCATCCCCATTGGCTAGTGCTCCTCCTCCATATCTAATTTCCTTTTCTGCGAAATGAGCAGCATCTGGCCAAAGACACGGTTATCCGCTTTCAAAACGATTTCTTTGTTTGTCCCCTTACCCACAATGCTTTTTCTGATGCTACTGAATGTTTTAAGCTTCAGTTTCTTAATTGGATCATGGAAACCGTACCCCTGTGTGCATGTATCGCATAGGCGTCCTCTCCCTTGTCTCGAGCTTTCAACAAATTGATGCACACCTCAGGTGGTACTGCAGCAGCAGTAGAAATGCTCACAAGGTCGGATGGCTCAGTACCAAACGGATTGGTCCAGTTGTTCTCCAGCATTTCAACTATAGATACAACCTCAGATTCGTGAACTCTGTAGGTCAGGATGACCAATTCCCTGGTCATGCAAAGAAATCAACTCCCTTAGTTTTCTCAGGGCTTCGGTCCGATATTCTGCGGTGAGATAGTAGCGAGTAACAGCACCTTTGTTAAGGCTAAATCCTCTTGTCTCTCCCCCTCCCCCCCCCGACGTTTGGGTGTTTCTATTCGCTGTCTCCTCCAAGGTTTGGTCAATGGGTATCTTTCCGAATAGATTGGCTGGTATCTTCCAATTGTGACATTTGGGCATAGTACAAAGGAAGATATCGAGAATAGTTTTTGTCCATAGCAAAACACCAGGGTATCATCTCTCTGATACATGCCAGATGAAGGTGCCAATGACCTTCACGGTCAGAACGTATCAAGCCAAGCAGTACCTCGACAATATCCACATAGCTCAGCTAGAATGCCGCCAGTTGACCACCTTCACGCCGCATAATGTCTAGGTACTGTCCAAAGAGATGTAGGATCTTCTGGCAAGAACCATCGGACGTGCAGTTCAGGTTACACCTATAAAATTTAGATGGCGTCTTGGATGAGCGGCTCTATATACCTACAGTAGCCAGGTTACACATGAAATATAGAAGGTCTTACTAGAATTTTGTTTACCATGAAATTCCAATTGTTGCCACTTCCGCTACCTGGGACATAATCACTTTAATGTTGTGAAACACATCGGGGACAATGTCTAGAATATTTATGAAATTACCTAGCCTTTTAATCTAGAGCTACATTGACAATCATTGCAATGTTTAATTGCATCGCCACAGTGGGGCTACATCCATCCATCCACAGTATAGAGTATCAATTGAATCTGGCCTACAGCATACAGGTGTGCAATGTACATGCAATGGCTATGCATTGCAGAGGTGACCTACATAAAATAGCCCTCAAAAAGTATGCACAAGTGGGATTAACGTATACTATAAGTCAATACTCACCATCTCTGTAGGCCTACTGGAAGTTTCAGGCCTTCACGATAACAATAATTTGAGCTAGATCAAAGTAACATTTTGACACATGCACATGTCTGTAGTTCCTGGCATCCATGATGAAACACCGGCCTCGGTGGCGTCGTGGCAGGCCATCGGTTTACAGGCTGGTAGGTACTGGGTTCGGATCCCAGTCGAGGAATGGGATTTTTAATCGAGATACCGACTCCAAACCCTGAGTGAGTGCTCCGCAAGGCTCAATGGGTAGGTGTAAACCACTTGCACCGACCAGTGATCCATAACTGGTTCAACAAAGGCCATGGTTTGTGCTATCCTGCCTGTGGGAAGCGCAAATAAAAGATCCCTTGCTGCCTGTCGTAAAAAGAGTAGCCTATGTGGCGACAGCGGGTTTCCTCTAAAAACAGTGTCAGAATGACCATATGTTTGACATCCAATAGCCGATGATAAGATTAAAAATCAATGTGCTCTAGCGGCGTCGTTAAATAAAACAAACTTTACTTTTATTGTGATATTTACCAGTATTAATTCTGTATTACAAGGTTACTGAATGAGTAGTTAAGGGTTAATTAAAAATTAACCAGTTAGGAATATAGTTGTAATTCCTTTATTAATTAAGTTCCCCTGGCAGCGTTTCTCAATTATCATACGTGTGTGTGTTGTATCACGGTGAAGTGATAAGAATATTGTGTAAACTAGACACCTAGTGATTAACTAATTAAGTGATTAGTTCTGGTTTGTTATTGTTATTGTTGTTGTTAATTAATTAACTGCGGCAAATATATTTGTCAGCTTAAGGTTAATACAGATTCCAAAGTGTATTGTGTTTTGTTGTGTTTTATACTGAACTAAACGTGCTATATTATATATACTTTATATAAGATCTTATCTCTGTTTATACCTAGAGCCGAGCTATTCGGGTATATACTGCCCGATACAGAGAGATCTAATAGATATACACTTAGGAGAGATATTTGGATAATTATGTTTTATTCAGTTACGGGTAATATAGGATCCCCGTGACAACAAGTCAAGATAATATATTTCTTAAGGTCACTATCACTATTCTTTTGGTTTTGTACACAGATGCCTTACCATTAAGTACCTGTAATTTGGGGTAAATACTAAATTTTTCTTTAACTTAGAGGGTGCAAATTGCTTTTTCAAGTTGTGTCAGATGAATGCTAGACATGTTGCAACTGAGTCACGATGCAGCACCCCTTACCAACTCTGTCTATATTAAGTTACAAAGTTGCCCCTGTGTTTATCTAATTTGTCCAAATCCTACTTTTTGAAATTAATAACACTAAGAATAATGACATACTACACACAGCACTAAAACTGTTTACAAAGGAACCATTCAATATTTACTGTACCGGTACGTACTGTAAAGCCTGGCATTTCCCCGGACCCTTCTCTCATTCAATGTAACGAAAAGCGTTTAACTATAAACTATGAAAAACAAATCGGGTAACATATGACATTTGTCAAGTAATATGCCAAACCTATTGAGCCAAATTGTACTAACATGAATTTATATGTGCCACTATGTTCTGTCATCGATTTTAACTTTATTGACAATTCCGCAGTGATGCGATCTTGCTAATGGAAACATTAGTCATTCCATGCCTTGTTTTTACCATTCCGTACTATATATATCATCTATAAATAACAATTTAAATATCGACCAATTACACTTCGCCTTTTATAGCGTTATTCGGAAGCATACAAATTATAAAAATATCGGGCTAGACTATTTATGCAATAGGCGAACTTGTTGGTCTATTGCAACATTAAAAAACAGGGGAAAAAGTGCAGTAATAAACTCTTGATTGTATACTAGTACAAAAAGATTTTATGGCTATACCGTCACGTTTTTTGTTCGTCTTGAAACGAATTTTATATAAAATTTTATATTGAAGTTAGTTTCCGGCATACTTCGTACATAATCCCGAATGTTATCCAATTCTTTTCAAATCACTGGCATGATTTTGCAAGTATGGTTTTGATTGGTAGAATGAAAGGTCAACTGGAAATGAGCTCCAACGGGGTGCTGTTAGATCTACAGGTAATGGTAATTAACAAGTGGAGCTAATTTTAATTAGATTGAAACGACAGTATCCATCGTTTTGTTGCCTGTTCAAACATTAAAGGGACATTCCTAAGTTTGCTGCAATTTTAAAGATGTTACCGACTAATAGATACTTTTTAACCATTGTAATTACATATCAAATCTATTTTTCTGTATAACATATTAGTGGCTGTATATTAAACTTCTTTCTGATCGTTCTAATATTTGTACTAGGGTAAATTTAATTTAATTTCCTTAAATATAGGTTTTTTTTCGTACGTACGAACTTATTTGAAGACAAACTCCACTTTGGGCTTCTTACAAATATTAAGACGACCAGCAACACATTGAATATACAGACACTGATATTTCAAACAAGAAAATATATTTAATATAGAAGTTTAATCGTAGAAATATTTTATTAGTCGGAAACATCTTACAATGCAGCAAACTGAGAAACTCCCTTTAAATAGAGAAGGGATTACCGATTAACGGAAAAGGACCTCACTGCTCTGTAGCCATCGAAGCATCCATACTGTCTGACCCCAATGCTATGTACATCCTTAGTTTGTTCTAAAGATATAATGCCAGGAGGTCTTGTCAAACGTATAATCAATTATCTTATTATATTACTTTACTCGACTCCTTTTGCTATATTACATATTTAAACATTATTTCAATTGTGTTGCTAGTTTACTTGTTATTCAAGATTGTATCATGTTTTTCTTTTTCTCCTGAGGAAGAATAGGATAATCATTTCATGTTAACTTGATTTTCGTGTTTACTTGCAATAAAAGTTCAAACCTGCTGTCCTTAACACATTTAGGAACGGGACGTAGCCCAGTGGTAAAGCGCTCGCTCTGGGATCGACCCCCGTCGGTGGGTCCATTTCTCGTTCCAGTCAGTGCACCACGGCTGGTATATCAATGAATGAATGAATATTTAACGACACCCCAGCACGAAAAATACATCGGCTATTGGGTGTCAAACTATGCAATGCAAACACATAAAGTGATGATCAACATCAACACAAAAATTCAAGACTCAAACAAAAACACAGTGTAAAGAACTGTGCAAAAATACAAATACCACAGATAGATACTGACTTTTACTAAAAATTTCAAGTTTATGCTGTATTGGCCATTCTCAAAGAGAATGTTACATCCCTGCATCACGATGAGGTTACAGCACGCGCAGGGAGCTGGTATATCAAAGGCCGTGGTATGTACTACCCTGCATATAAAATATCCCTTGCCGCTAATCGAAAAGAGTAGCCCATGAAGTGGCGACAGCGGGTTTCCTCTCTCAGTATATGTGTGGTCCTTAACCATATGTCTGACGCCATATAACGGTACATAAAATATGTTGAGTGTGTCGTTAAATAAAAAATGTCTTTCTTTGACACATTTACGGTATCCTGGTCCTGTTTTACGAAGTGATTTTAACGCTAAAATAACATTAAGTGCGTAATGTAGTTACGGTAGACACTTAAAGTGATTTTAGCGCTAAGATCGTAAAACGGGGCCCAGGGCTGTCTAAGCAAGACAGGAATTATTTTTTAAAAATAGGTGTAATTTCCTTACACAAATGAACCGTTACTTATCATTCTTCGTGGGAGTTGGGGGCGGGACGTCGCCCATCAGTAAACAGATCGCCTGATACGCGGTCGGTCTGGGATCGATCTCCGTCGGTGGGCCCATTGGGCTCTTTCTCATCCCAGCCAGTGCATCACGACTGACACATCAAAGACTGTGGCATGTGCTATGCTATCTGTGGGATGGTGCACATAAAAGACCCCTTGCTACTAATGGAACAATGTAGCGGTTTTCCTCTCTAAGACTATACTTCAAAATTACCACATGATTGATATCCAATGGCCGATGATTAATGAATCATTGTACACTAGAATATATCGTTAAACAAAATAAAGTTTAACTGTTCGTGGGAGCTGGAAATGGTATGCGAGCCCAGTACTCACCAGCTTTAAGGTCAAATTGACGCTTTGTGTGCTTTTCTTTTCTCTACCAAAAGTCGGAAATTTGAAGGATTTTTCACAGATCTCTAACGATTGCCATTAAAAATATGTTCATCATACTTTTCTAAAAATATGACAAATTGAATGAACATCTATAGGACACTACAACAAACATAACCAATCGGGTTTTCTATGAGCGAATATTGTAAACGATTAATGACAGTACATCAACCCCTTTAAAGCTGTAAGAAATAATGCAGTTTAAACAATAACCCGGCAAAGGTTTTTATGTCCGAACTAATTTGATCTCGTCCACCACAATGGCGCAATATGAGATGATAATATTAAGCAATTATGGCAATGTGATAAGATCGATATGATCTTTTATGGAGCCAAAATAATAATAAAAAATGTCCGAGGCCGAAAACCGTGGTCAATATTTATGTTTTAGCGCTCCATAAATCATATCGATCTAACAAAAGTGCCATAATTGTTTTAAATCTGTCGTCTTTATATTGTTAAAGCTGTATCCTAACCGGCCGCGAGCGATTATTTTAGAAATCATTGATTTCAATCGCCATATCCAGCTTAATTAGACGTTTAGATGGGGTGTGGTAGTCCTACAATGGGATTTCCACACAAACACACACGAAAAGATAAAAACAAAAAAACAAAACAAAATACAACCAGTGTAGATAGCCAGCACATAGCTACTTACATGTGACGTTACAAAGATTACGACATTCACTGCCGTTGAATTTATGGAATTAATCTTTGCACGCAATATTTAGCACGAGTTGTGTAATGTAATCGACTGAACCAGAGCGCAAAATTATAGTTTAGAGGTATGCCATCGGCAGTACAAATTATAGTTTAGAGGTATGCCATCGGCAGTACAAATTATAGTTTAGAGGTATGCCATCGGCAGTACAAATCGAGAGGAGACGCGGTCAGACGACTCGATATTCATAAAAGTGCATTGCGTATTTTAATATACGAAGGACATATCGTCCAGGTTTTTTCATACACTTCGTTATTAACACTGGACCAGGCCCGTAGCCAGGATTTTGTGTGTGTGTGTATGTGTGTGTGTGGGGGGGGGGGGGGGGGTCGTTTAGGCTTATGGTGAGGCACGAGGCTTAGAGGGGTACGGGGGCTTATTGGAAAAACAGTCACCGGTAAGGGGGGGGGCGGGGGGGGGGAGTCGACCGACCCCCATTGTCTACGGGCCTGTGAACCCTCCCCCAACCCCCCATATTATTTCGTACCGAACTCTCGAGTATCCATAGTTTTGTGGGAGGGTGCATACAAGGACACCTTACTACTTTTTTGAAGGAATAACGTGTGTAGCTTTAACGATTTTCAGCCCACACTCTTTCACAACCAAGTGTTGAGATCTCTTACCAAAACATCCTATACATAATACATTGTATATAGCCCACACTCTCTCACAACCATGTGCTGAGATCTCTTACCAAAACATCCTACACATAATACATTGTATATAGCCCACACTCTCTCACAACCAAGTGTTGAGATCTCTTACCAAAACATCCTACACATAATACATTGTATATAGCCCACACTCTCTCACAACCATGTGCTGAGATCTCTTACCAAAACATCCTACACATAATACATTGTATAATAATAAATATAGGAAGTTTATTGATGCGAGGTGAAATGTTTGCAACACTGATTTAACTGACATTTTGGACAACCTTTCATATTTTATCTTACCACCTTTGTGTATCAAACCACTACAAATTATGTTTGATCTTGTGCATCTGAAGAAAGATCGCGCAGATGCAGTTATATATAAACAATTCCCGGGAATCCAAGACATGTACCGTGACTAGAATTGCTTTTTATACAGACGGAGCACGGGGTGGGAATTCTTTGGCTTCTGTTACATCAGACACCATAATTTCTATGAGATTGCTCGATACGGCATCCATATTTACTGTAGAAATTTGTGTAATCATTAAACTCCTAGAAACGATGAATAACATCAAAATATATTATTATGTTACATATTCATTTAGTTGTCTCCACGCTGATTTAAATAACGCGATTGCGATCAAGCTTTGTTCTGTGACGTCAGTTCTAGGTCTTCTCACAGACAATGTCGTGCTCCCATCGGCCATACCTAATTTAACTTATTCATTTATTTTGAAGGATCATCCACATCAGTGCGAGCATTGTTAGTGCCCCCTGACAGCGCACCACGTTTTGCTGGTGTACAATCATCTAAAGCAAGAGATAAAAATATATATTTAGATGGGAAAATGTGATAGAATCATTTCGATTCGAATCTGAACTAGTGTTAGAATTTTACCTACCTTTCTATTTTTTTTTCACATCCCTTTAGTTTTCTCACTGTACTTGATGTATTTTAATATTAATAATCTCTTCATATACTGGAGCGGGACGTAGCCCAGTGATAATGCGCTCAGTTGATGCACGGTAGATCTAGAATTCCCATCCATGAGCTATTTCTCGTTCTAGCCCCAGTGCACCACGACTGGTATATCAAAGGCCGTGGTATGTGGCATCCTGTCTGTTGGATGGTGCATATAAAAGATCCCTTGGTACTAATGGAAAAATGTAGCGGGTTTTCTGTCTAAGACTAAGTCAAAATTACCAAATGTTTGACATGATTAATAAATCAATGTGCTCTAGTGGTGTCGTTAAACAAAACAAACTCTTCATATATCTTTGACACCCAACAACAGACGTCATTTCGTACTGGTGTGTCATTAAGCATTCATTCAATCATTCTCGATGGAACTGTAATAGAAAAGTACGTAAATTAAAAAATTCCTAGTAAATTCTCAAAGTTCAAAAACTGGAAGTGATGGCCCAATGACCTATCCTACATATACCGTTAGCTCGTGACTGGTAGCAATAAATCCAGTTTCTGTTGAACAATTACAACTAATGCATTATTCAATTCTCGTTGCAGAATCGGTATCACTACACAAAGAGAATCACAAAGGAAAATGCCAAAGCACCTCGTTATCTAGCTTTACCCGTGTCTGGTAGAGCGTTGATATCAATTCAACTTCAACACTAAATCGATATTGAAATACATAACCGCATTCCTGTGATTCACGATATAACACTTGAAAGCACCTTCAGATTAATTCTAGTGGCGGTAGAAGGTGGGTCAAGGGGATAGATGCCCGCGAAAAAGACGGAGTGTTGTTTTTATTAATTTTGAACGCCTTTTTTGTTGGTCTGACTGGATAAAATGATGTTACATTTCTCCGTTTCTTTTACTGCACTACTTCCCCCGTTATTTAGGCTAGGTACAGCCCAGGGGCAAATTTCACAAAACATTGTAAGTTTACCTCTGCTTGGCATCTATTTCACGAAGAAAAGTACATCATTATGGAAACTGGAGCATTTAAAGAGAAGAAGGAAGAAATGTTTTATTTAACGAGGCACTCGACACATTTTATTTACGGTTATATGGCGTCAGACATATGGTTAAGGACCACACAGATGTTGAGAGGAAACCCGCTGTCGCCACTACTCTTTCCGATTAGCAGCAAGGGATCTTTTATTTGCGCTTCTCACAGGCAGGATAGCACAAACCATGGCCTTTGTTGAACCATTTTAAGAACGAACGGAAATAAATACGCGTACTTCTAACTATATGTGTTGTACTGTAGCAGTATTAAAGGGACATTCCTGAGTTTGCTGCACTTTTTAAGATGTTATCGACTAACAAAGACTTTTTAACGATTTTAATTACATATCAAATATATTTTTCTGCATAAAATATTAGTGGCTGTATATTAAACGTGTTTCTGATCGTTCTAATATTTGTACTAGGTTAAATTTCATCTTTTTTCCTAAAACATTGTTTTTTCGTACGTACGAAATTATTTGAAGACAAAATCCAGTTTGTCTTACAAATGTTAAGACGACCAGAAACACATTGAATATACAGACACTGATATTCTAAACAAGAAAATATATTTAATATGCAAGTTTAATCGTAGAACTATTTTATTAGTCGGAAACATCTTACAATGTAGCAAACTCAGGAATGTCCCTCTCCCCCCACCCGAATTGTGCTGTAATCGTAGATTTACGTTTACGTGCGAAACTATCCTTACGATGTTCAGTGAAATTGAGCCCTGGTAGTTCATTATCCAGTTATCTATCAACTCTAGGAGTTTGTTGGATAGAACTGAAAACGGAATCTGCGAATAAAATGTGACAAGAGACAGAATGGGGCCTTGAAATATACATAATTTATTCGGGTTTCAAACAAATAAAACATTTTAAAATCCGTAATATTATTATATGAAAATGAAGATCAAAGGGAAGGAATGGGTGTTTAAATCTCTGACAGGGGAACACACACTGCTCTTCGCTGGGCAGGGCATTGGAAACAAAATGAAGAAAAAACCCTGTGAACTTTACCACTGAGCTACATTTTGACCAGTAAGAGAGATAAATATTCTGAGAACTAAATATATTACGAAAATCGTTTGGAAGAATCGATTTAACGTGCAGGTTCAGAGCAAGCTGTTGTAGCCTGTTTTGGGCGCAAGTTCTTGCATGTACCAGTTCCTTTGTCCAAGACATTGACTGCTCATTGGTTATTTCCACACTTTGCAAAAACTATTAATATCCCCCATTTCGCTTTTTTTCTACTGTGGGATTTTGGAGAAAACTTACATATAACAGTTATATTATAAGGACTTTAAATAATATAGCCATATTATTTGAAATGACCCACCCTAAAAAGAAACCTGAAACGAAACACAAAAAAACAGACCCTTTCAGATTGTTCATGAAAAACCCCCATCAAACGTTAACACTGTTTTATATTTTTCGGCCCCTGGTATGTAACTTCGAAGGTTTTGACGCAACGTGGCATACACCACAAAGACCAAATAAATAAAATGCTTTTGGCGACTCCATAGTAACAGTTCCTAATAACAATTAACAGAAACAGCATTGCAAACCTCTGGGCTAAGATACATACATACATACTAAAACAACCTCTGCTATCACCATTTAACGATTCACAAAACTTTACAATAGCAATCCACTGATCGCACAAGATAGCCATTTCAATTTAATTGCCAGTCCAGATATCAAGTACGAAATGCCACTGGTGTAATACTTGTTTATGTAATAAAAGCTGTTAGTGAATTGATACGATAGATATGTACAAGTACAAATAACCACGGTCACATATATCTGCCAATTACAGCTCATGATAAATTTGCTTCTTATGGATTTGACCCTGATCTGGGAATCACGTTATTTGTTACAATGCAACCTGTAATACCCCTAAAGACAATACACCACCATATGGCCATTTAATACAGCTTTGAGAGTAATTTGATTTTGCCGCTGGCAAGACACCAAAAAGGTTTTCTGTGTTAAGTCTGAGTAAATACAGCATGTCTAGATAAGATTTTTCATTCACGTTTCAATCCTTAAACCATCGCGTCTCCTGACCTCTGATAATTTAAAGTGCCTGTAAACTCTACGAGAGCCGCCAAACATTATTACATATATCCCATTTTATTCAATATAACCAGATTCAACCAATGCTGGAACGAAACGTGTGACACTGTACTAAAGAGTTGCGAGGACACAAGGCGAACTATTGTTCTCGCAAATTTTTGTTTCCTTTTTTCTGTTGTTTAACAACACCACTACGGCACAGTCATACAATTTTCTTAGGCTTGTTTGCTTTTTTGTTGTTTAACATCACTAGGACACAGTGATTAATTAATCACCGACTATTGGAATTAATGCTTAAAGGGACACACCCTAGTTACGGCTAGTTGTTAACCATTACGGCGTTATTTTTCGCTATTAAACCCATTTTTTCACAAATAAAATTGCACTTTACTTACCGTTTATTATTTAGAATATACATTTCCATTCATCTGAAGTGTTTTTTGGTAATCCTGGTGTTTGTAATACCACAAAATGCATTTTTTGTATTTCAGAAAAACGGACGCACGTTTGAGACAAAACCGTTGAGCAGACAAGGTCTATTTTTAGACGGGAAATTTCCATTTCAATGTCACAGACGTTGGTATACCACGTGACCGTTATCATTTTGGTTCGGTTTGTTTTCTCGTGCACGGTTCGCGCAAACAACATCCGATTTGTTGTTGTTCATTTGTGAGATTTTTCTTCACAGTTCGTAATTTTGCTAAGTTCTACGATATCTGGAGAGGGGATACAAACCAGGACAGAACAGTTGGAACATGTCCAGGAGAGGTGAAAAGAACACCCCCAAAGTCTGTGAAATTTGTCGTGACGTAGGCATTGTTGTGCTTCGAGCGACACCTACCGGTGACATCAGAATACAAACTTTCGAAATTATTTCAAACACTTGGGACATGGGGATTCCCATGGTATTTATCGATATAAAACCTGCTTTTTCCCTCCATTTGATAAAAACGTGATCTAAGTGTGTTACAGGTTTGTAGATTAACCAAATTATAATTTATTTTCGCTGGATGGAACTAGGGCGTGCGGCTTTAAAGGGACATTCCTGAGTTTGTTGCATTGTAAGATGTTTCCGACTAATAAAATAGTTGTACGATTAAACTTACATATTAAATATAATTATTTTCTTGTTCAGAATATCAGAGTCTGTATATTCAATGTGTTTTTGGTCGTCTTAATATTTGTAAGAAGCCCACACTGGATTTTGTCTTCAAATAATTTCGTACGTACGAAAAAATCATTTTTAGGAAATAAAACGAAATTTAACCTAGTACAAATATTAGAACGATCAGAAACACGTTTAATATACAGCCACTAATATTTTATGCAGAAAAATATATTTGATATGTAATTACAGTCGTCAAAAGTCTCTGTTAGTCGATAACATCTTAAAAATTGCAGCAAACTCAGGAATGTCCCTTTAAAGGGACTGTCCTGAGATTTCTGCATAAGATCTTTCCGACTAATACAATTTTGCTCCGACTAGTATTACATATTAAATAAATATAGAATATCAGTGTCTGTACATTCAATATGTTTCTGATCGTCCTAATATTTGTAAGTAGCCCAAACTGGATTTAGGTTTGGTATTCCAATACTTTCTTATATTCAATACACACATATATATATATATATATATATAGTACTACATCAAACTTCATTTTAATTTATAATAAAATAAAATGAAGTTAAATGTAATACAAACACTCGGACGGTCAGAAACATTTAATAAACATATATATATATATATATATATATATATATATATATATAGCTATAGCGCAGACCCTCTCCCCCCACCCGAACAACACAAATCATATTTAGTATGCAACAACGGTCTGTTAGTCGACAGCATCTTAACAGATGCAGAAAACTCACGTCAAATAACACATCAAGTATGGGTTTCAGGTTAGTATCTGTCTGCACTGATGAGAATCATCACCCTAGAAAACACAGTTAAATTAAAACAATGTAAAGCGCTGTGCAAAACTATAAATTCCATAGGTAGGTAACTCTAACATTTGAAAAGATCGAAGTCTTTCAAGAACTTCAAAACATGTTCGAAACGATTCTTCCACATTTCTGCTACAAATCCAATGTATTTTTCGTGTTGACAAACCCGAGAACTCTGCCGTTCCAGAGCTAGACAATGCCTCTGTTAATAAGTAGATATTGATGGGTTTCCTCTTGTAGTGTGTGAGTATATATGAAGTATTTCTTATCAATAAACTCGAAAATCATCAATGTAAAGGTATTTAATGTCAAACATAGGATTATTGTTGTATTAGAAAGGGAATCTTTGCCTACTCGGTTATAAGAAAAAAACCGTTATAGAATTGTCTGTGACGGCAGCGAGCGATTATAACTGTCCACATGTCAGTCTAGCTCTCGAACGGCAGACTATGTGGGCTCTTTGTTGGCTTGAGATGATTACACACCACCGCCGACAAATGCTCACATGCGGGTGGTGGATCCTTGAGAATAAATGAACGTGTCAAGTATATTTAAAGCTGCAGTGTCTGGAATATGTTTATTATTTAAGCATTTAGAATAGATGATCCAGTTCTGTTTGGTACATAAAAGGCCCACCACATCGCTATAGTTTCGCAATGCTCGCTTATCTATATAATCTAGGTCAACTGCAAACCCAATGGCCAGCTTGTTTTTCTTCAATTATCAGGACGCCAGTAGAACTGGGAATTTGCGCGATTTGCGCAGGCGCTGAGCTTCTCACGTGATTTTGAACAAATTTAACTGTCTTGATTGAGGGGTCGTCTCATACATCCAAAATATATCTATATCCATAGAGGTATGGTACCTTTCCAGGGGTTGGTGGGGGATTTGCCTTGAAATTTCGACAGTGACCAGCGGTTGGCATACGCGTTACATGTAAGGGGGGTGTTAATAATTACGTAACGCTCTAGGGGTAGATATACGTAACATTTATGAAGACTATATGTTATTTCTATTCATTACTTAGACCTAAAAATAAATGCGCGGTCGTTCTAGGGTCGATCCCCATCGGCGGGATTGTTCCAGCCAGTGCGCCATGACTGGTATATAAACGGCAATCGTATGTGATATCCTGTCTGTGGGATAGTACATATAAATGATCCCTTCCTAAAAAAAAAAAAAAAAAAAAAAACAAGGCGCGTATGCAGGGATTTCAGCGGGGTTGGGAGTTATAGACTGCGTAGAGCGATGTTTATATGAAGTCATGTTCCCCCAGAAAATATATTTCAATTTTTTTTTTATCTTGGTCAGGGAAGGGTTTCGACCCCCAATACCCTCCCCCTGCACATGCGCCGTTTCATCTCTTAAATTATATGTCAAAATTACCAAACGTTTGACATCCAAAAGCAGATGATTATTAAATCAATATGCTCTAACACTGGTGTCGTTAAACAAAACAAACTAACTTTACCCTTTCCAAACGAAATAATATTTCTTTGAATTTGTCGATTTTACCACACGTAAAATTAAAAAGTGAAAACGGTCATTTTCTACTTTAGTATATTTTATTAAAATGTGTTATACAAACTAAACTATGAAAGTTATACTAACACTTTATAAAATATTAATTCTTAAATAGGAAGGTACGATTGTCGATAGTACGTTGTGAAGATCAAACCGGTTTTAACGAAAGAATAGTACGTATCCTCAACCGAACGTTCTTTGTACAGCGCAAGAATTCTCATTTAATTTTTTGAGGCGAACCCTACCATTTCAAATCTGCAAACGCACGTGTTAACTGAATGGCCGCACAGACGACGAATCGAACGTCCTCCGTTCATAGCAAACACACACGAATTTTTAAAAAGTGCAGTTGAACTTGTATTTCATATTTGTGCATGATATTATTATATGGTAACCAGACACTGTAACTTTAACCAATGTAAGCAGAACACCAAGAGTGTTTCACCCTTCCTGCACTCTACCACCGATTAGCTTGGCACAACACAAACCCACAAGTGAGATAAACAAAAAGCAGAATTGGAAATTGACTGAATCTGCTTTTTCATAGGATTTGTGTATCAAACATTTGATAATTCTGTCACGTAGTCTTCACAAGAAACACGCTACCTGTTCCCATTAGCAGGAAGATATCTTTATTATGCACTTTCAGACAGACATATCACGGCTTTTAATAACCTACCGTAATCATGAGGCGCTGGCTGAAAAAACTAAATCACCCGATGGGGTTCGATACCACTACGCAAACAACTCTGACGAATACTCTACCAACTGAAAGTATATGACGTCGGTAGAAAGTATATGAAATATAAATTATATAAATCTGTAAAAAAAAAAAACAGCTGTGAAAAAAAGCAAGAAAAAAAAGCTGAAAGCACATAGTTTTTTCCAAGTCTAACGCGGTCAGTCATCACATTAAACATACATGTTGGCGACTAGTACAAAACATCCCACCAATACAGAATCACCTTCAACGCCAGAAGGAAACCCAACAGCCCTATCTGGAACAACCAGTTTTGAATACGGGAGTCTATTCCCCATACCAGGATTAGTGGTCCTCTGCAATGATTTTAAACATCCATACGGTCGATGGTTTAACGATTCGGTAGGAAGCAAGATTCATTCTGTCAAGGCAGTCCTCCTAGGGGTGTACAAGAATGATGAAGTGGTCTTGTGCCTGGTCTCATCGGTCATACACATTCATTTATTCTCGGAACGCGATGTAGATCAGCCACAGACCGTTCGTCTGAGGTCAGATAGGTTGCAGAGCTAATCGCCTTCTATGGACGTATACTCTACCTACCTCCCCCCCCCCCCCCTCAAATCTCAACTAGTGTTCCGCGACTGATGCACTAAAGGCATATGGGTGGTAAATTCGATATAAATCTTCCCTGCTTTATTGGGTAGAAGTAGCAGATGTGGCGGCAGCAGGTTTCCTCTCGACCGAGTGTCGAAATAACCATCTAGGTTACACATCAAATAGCCGTAGTTTAAAATGTTCTGAGATAAAACATTTCTTTGCTTTCATTTTATTCATAAACATGTCTTGCACCTCAAGGGTACACCGACTGTGGACCGCATTGTGAACGAGTGTATCTCAGACCTCGCCTTTTAAAGGGTGCTATTACTGTGACGCCCCATCACTCGCCTGATAGTGGTTCAGTCATTTTAGCTCCCATAGGATGTATATTTCTAAAAAGTACTTCAACATGCTTAAATAGCACTGCTCAATATAGTATTATCTTAAAGGGACATTCCTGAGTTTGCTGCAATTTTTAAGATGTTATCGACTAACACAGACTTTTTAACGATTGTAACTAATATATTTTTCTGCATAAGATATTAGTGGCTGTATATTAAACGTGATTCTGGCCCCGTGCTTATAAAACTTAAAGTCTAGACTTTAATAAAGTCCAGACTTTAACGTAAAGCTATTTGAATGGCGTTGCCATGACGTTAAAGTCTGGACTTTATTAAAGTCTAGACTTTAAGGTTTATAAGCACGGGGCCAGATCGTTCTAATATTTTTACTAGGTTAAATTTCATTTTAGTTTGCTGAAATGTTTTTTTCGTACGTACGAACTTATCTGAAGACAAAATCCAGTTTGGGCTTCTTACAAATATTAAAACAGCGAGAGCCTTTAAGCCCTTTTTCTTAGCATATTTTTAATATGACACACACTGAACGACAAGACCGTATCTTCCCCAGAAATGCATATAGACAGTCTTTGACTATGAATCGAAATCCATTGTTTTGCCCATTGAAGTTTATAAAACAAAGCTGCAACTGACGTTCAGTGAATCAATGAATGGATGTTTAACGACACCCCAGCACAAACATAGAAATCGGCCATTGGGTAATAAAATAGGATCAGTACAGCAACATGATTATTTCCATGTAAAATAAACTGTATCATTATGTTAAAAACTGTATAATTATGTAAAACACAGTGTAAAGAGCTGTTGGAAATGTACAACATAATGCAGTACAAATATCAAGGTAATGTATTTTAAAATTTTGTAAAGAAATCAAAATGTTTTAAAAACTTCAAACTTAATTTTGGGTGGAATTTTAAATGATTCCAAATATTTTTAAATGATTCCAAATATTTTTTTTTGCCAAATATATCGATTCTTCTCGGCTTAAGATGATTACACTCGACCAAAATGTGACGCCAAATCAGTGTATATTAAGTGTTCACACTGAGGATCCTTCTTTAAAAGGACATTCCTGAGTTGGCTGCGATTTTTAAAGATGTCATTGACTAATTTTTATTACCCCCAGATCAATTTAACAATGACAAGGGTGGGGCGCCTTGCATCATTGCCTTACAATGAGATAATATACATAATTATATTATATACACATGGTTACAGTAGTACATAATACATACACATATTATACAATCTTAAACCAACATTTACAATAATACACATATACACACTAACATTCATGTAGATAGAAACCGGCGTCGTGGCAGGCCATCGGTCTACAGGCTGGTAGGTACTGGGTTCGGATCCCAGTCGAGGCATGGGATTTTTAATCCAGATACCGACTCCAAACCCTGAGTGAGTGCTCCGCAAGGCTCAATGGGTAGGTGTAAACCACTTGCACCGACCAGTGATCCATAACTGGTTCAACAAAGGCCATGGTTTGTGCTATCCTGCCTGTGGGAAGCGCAAATAAAAGATCCCTTGCTGCCTGTCGTAAAGAAGAGTAGCCTATGTGGCGACAGCGGGTTTCCTCTAAAAACAGTGTCAGAATGACCATATGTTTGACGTCCAATAGCCGATGATAAGATTAAAAATCAATGTGCTCTAGTGGCGTCGTTAAATAAAACAAACTTTACTCTTTTTTTTCATGTACATAGAATAGAGGTTTAGCTTTATATATAAAAATACGTACATACATATATATTGTACCAAAAATATTTACTTTTTGTATAGCATAATCTTTCATAAATGTGAGATTTAGGCATAATTTTTTTTAAAACTCAAACATTAAGTTGACACGCCCATACGTTATTTCTAAATAACATTTGGTCTGAGGAATGAGAGACAAAAATAAAAGAAAGTTTGGAAGGAAAGAAGATAGTAGAAAAGAGGTAGAAAAAGAGAAGAAAGGAAATGAGAAGTAGAAGATAAAGGAACTAGACGAGTGCTTGGAGAGGTGTGTAACGCTAGAAATAAACGTTTGGATGGAGTAAAAGACCGATTTTTTTAAAAAGAATATAGTTTGTTAATTGTATACGTCTGTGTCAATATGTATTTTGTTTAAGCTAGAAGATCAAGCCACTTGGACCAGTTGTTATAAAATTTATCATATTCGCAATTTTTAAAATACATATATTTTTCTGTTTGAAATTTTTTACGTAGAATAACTTAATCGCATTGATATATAAATTTCTTTTAAGTATTTTCATGGTATAAATATAGTATTTAGTATTAATTATTAACCAGTTTATATTTTGGGCCATTTTTCCATCAATCATCCCAAAAATCACTAAATGTTTTGTTAGTGAAATGCGAAATCCCGTTTCATGAAATATCCAATTTTCTAAACTTTTCCAAAGCTCTCGTACCTTGTCACAATCGTAAAACAAATGTTGTAAAGTTTCAGGTAGTTTATTGCAGAATGAGCATTTATTTGATTCAGAATAGTTTATCATATATAGAAATGTATTTGTGGCAAGAATTCTGTGCAGCAGTCGATATTGAAACCATATTAATGTAGTGTCTTTTAAACATTTAAAAGGTAAAACATATTTTGTCCATGTAAGATGGTCAAATATTAAACCCTTGCTTGCATACTTTGTTTGTGACTTTGGAGTGGTGATTTTATTATTCAAAATATTGTACATAGCCTTTCTTGTTGTATTCTTGTTCAACAGAAAAATCAGTTTAAAAGGAAAAATTGGTATTTTAATTTTGCTAAACTCTGTTACAGTTAAGCTATCTTGTGTTTGTAAAAAGGCTTTTACAGCGTTTGTTAGCGATGCATAATGTAAAAAGTTAGTATTTATGTTATATTTTAGGGTAAAGGATTCAAATGTAAGAAAGTCTCCTTCCTCGTCCAGTATGTCGCTAATAAAAATGACTCCTTTGTTAATATAGTTCTTATACATAAATGGTTTATTATTTAATAATATGTTGGTATTATACCAAATATTCAATCCTTGGATATCTTCAGTGGTTTGTAACTTTTGTAACTTTTGATATTTTTGAACTAATGCCCAACTACACAAAACATCTTTCCAAAACATATTTCTTACTCTTTCCTTTTTAATTACAAGAAAGTAATCTCCGTATATAACAAGGTCTTTAGTTCGTAACTTTGTGGTGGACTCAAATAATGTAACCCATTTTGTACTTTGTCGGAACATTCTTTGTATCCACGTTGCTTTTAAAGATGTAACAAGGTGTACTATATCAGGAATATTTAAACCGCCATATTTATAATCTTGTACTAATACATCTCGCTTGATTTTTTTCTGGTTTATTTTGCCAAATAAATTTTAAAAACATGTTTTTAAGAGCTTGTATCATATGTGTTAAAAGATGTGTGATTTTGGGTATTGTTAAGGTTTTAAGGACTGTAACCCTTCCAAGTACTGACAATTTCCTAATTGACCAAAGTTTCATTACATTCTGCATATCTTTAATTTTCGAATTATAATTACAATCTATAATTTCATCTAAATTAACTGTGAAATTTATACCAAGGAGGTTAAATTTATTTCCACCCCATTCTAGCTTCCACCGTGTATGATGGTATACTTCTTTAGAATATTTTTTGCTGCCTATCCAAATGGCTTTAGACTTTGTATAATTTATTTTTAAACCTGAGATATCTGAGTAGTAATCAAGTAAAACCATTGTACTTTCCAGAGACTGGGATGTCCCGTCAAGAATAAAAGTAGTATCATCTACGTATTGAGTTATTAAATATTCTTCGCCTTCAATAGAAATACCTTTAATGTCATTGTTATTTCTCACAAGAATTGAAAGAATTTCGGCACAAATTAAAAAGATATAAGGTGAGAGTGGATCTCCCTGCCTACATCCTCTTTCGAGTTTAAATGTTTCTGACATATGACCGTTTTGTATTACACTCGACATCGAATTTTTGTACAAAGTTTTTACCCATCTTATAATTGATGAATCAAAGTTAAATATATTTAATGCATTTTCTATAAAGGACCAAGATACTGAATCGAATGCTTTTTCAAAATCTATTAATATTAAAAGACCAGGTATAAAGTGTGTTTCGGTATATTGCATAATGTCATATATTAAACGTATATTTTCTCCGATATATCTTCCCTTAATGAAACCTGTTTTGGTCATTATTTATTATTTTATCCAGGACAATTTTAATTCTGTTAGCTATGCAACCAGCAGCTATTTTATATATACAATTTAAAAGAGTTATAGGTCTCCAATTTTTAAAAAACTGCTTTGGCTTATTTGGTTTCGGAATACAAGTGATTATTCCTAATTTTTGGACAGTAGACATTTCGCCTACTTCATAGCTGTAATTTATTGCTTTAACTATAAAATGTCCTAAATCTGCCCAAAAGAATTTGAAAAACTCGACCGTAAAACCATCCGAGCCAGGACTTTTATCGTTTTTCATATTTTTAAGAAAATTGAAAGCTTCAGAGTAACTAATTTTTCCTTCTAATGAATGTGTTTCTCCATCTGTTAATTTTTCAAATGTATAGTCAGATAATTTCTCAAATATATTATTATCAGATTTGTCAAGCGGTGCTGAATAGAGCTTTTGGTAAAAACACTTTGTCTCTGCTAAAATTTGTTTTTGGTCAGTTACTATTGATCCATTATTTAATTCAATTCTTGATATTAATTTGCTATAGTAGTTTCGAGCTTCCATATTACAAAAATATTTTGTTGGTTTTTCACCTTCTTCGATCCATTTCTTCAGCTTTTGTCTCCTTAATTCTATTAATTCCTGTTTTTTTGCAGCTAATAATTGAGCGTTATCGTCGTTTTTAGATTCCTCCAATTCTTTAATTTGTCCACAAAGAATCTTTTCCAATTCATTAGTTTTCTTCTTTTTGAATGCCGAATATGATATTGTTTTACCCCTTATTTCCATTAATAATGTTTCCAGAAATAAACTGTCATTTATATCAAACTGTATTTTATCTTTTGGAATTCTGTTTAAGCATTGTGGGTTGTAAATTAATATTGCATATTGTTTTGTTATATTTGTAATCACTTCTTTTATAATATTTACATAATCTTGGTCAGTTAACAGTGAGTTATTGAATTTCCAAAGACCCCTACCTTTAATGATTTTATTTAATTTCATATCTAGTACTACACTCGAATGGTCTGACCTATAGCTGTTCTCTATTATGACCTTTTCTGTACATGACATTAAATTATTTGATAGAAGAAAGAAATCTAACCTAGCTAATTTTAATGGATTTTGTTTTTCTCCATGTGTATCTTTTAAGTGTAGGATATAGTTCTCTGAAAGGGACTTTTAAGTCAAACGCTTCAATATTTTGCAACAGTATTTCACGAGCCTTATGGTGGTTAATATGTAGGTAGTTTTTGGTATCCAACTTTTGGTCTAACACTAAATTAAAGTCTCCACATATTAAATACTGTTCATTAGCAAATTCTTCTATACATTCTAATATACTTTCGAAAAAACTAGGCTTATCAGTGTTTGGTCCATATATGTTCAAAAGTGTTATTCTTTCTCCCTCTACAGTAATGTCTAGGAAAATATAATTACCGGAATTATCCGATTTTATTCTATGAAGTTCGTATTGAAAATTATTATTTAGCATGATAGCCACCCCTCTTGCGTTACTAGTGAATGAGTTGAACAAACATTTGTACCCCCATTGCGTTTGTACATATGGTTCTATTTCATGAGTAAAATGTGTATCTTGTAAGCAGTATATATGAAACCGTTTACATTTTAAATAATTCAGAACATCTTTGCGTTTTTCTGGATCTCCCAGTCCCTGACAGTTTAATGTCATTATTTGAAAGCAGGCCATTTTAATTTAATATAAATTGATAGATCAACGTCATCTAGTTTTATTTCTAGAAAGATTATACTTAATGCATTTGATGGTAATATTAGATACATTTTGAGTATATAAGCTGAAATATGTTTACTCCATCCAATTATTAAAATCAATGAATTGTGAAGAACAAAAGTAAAGATGAAAAAAGAAACCGTAAGATGTTGGGAGCAGAAAAAAGATAGAAATATGAAGAACATAAAACATGAAAACATGTAGGTCATGACTTATTTCCCATAACCAAAGTCTATTCAGTTTTATAAAGTGGTATATACTGTGAAGTAAAGAAAAAAAAATATTACGATAAAGCACAACTTGTTCTTGAGTTACATTACTTGCCAAGTAAAGTATATTGCTCAAAATAGCGCCCTGAAATATATATTGAGACCTCTTTGTACTCTTACTTATTTAATTTAAATCCATTTTTTGCTAAAACAATATACTCCTTACATATATTTAATAATTTATTATAATCGTTAGACTGAGAGCGATAAACACTTGGTATCAGAGTCAACATAATATAAGAATTTTGCAACATAAATATGAATGTGAACTCTTAAACATTTATATGCATATATATATATATATATATATATATATATATATATATATATATATATATATATATATATATATATATACACTATCCGGCCTATCCACGTATATGCATAGCTACAAATACAATGTTTAATGAATTTGAGATAGTGGTTCGTTTTGCCTTGATAAAAATACATGTATGTATATTTATTTCGAACAGAACGTATTAAACCAATAGCTACTGTGCTACACTGCAGGATGTCGCCATCTTACAAGTATATTTAAAGATGTCAGTAAATAAACATGGTTTTTTACCTATAGCTTATAACAAACAAATAATAATTAATTAATTAATAAGTAAAATTATAAAAGTATATAAGTACATGTATATGGATAGATAAATAAATAAATAAATAAATAAGTTATGCAGACATGTCATATCCACACATATACATATGCCACTACACATAATAAATAAATAAATAAATAGATAAATAAGCATGTTAACTATATACATATACATAAAGAAGGGAAAAGGAGTAATAGCAATATTACGCAGACGTAAACAGAAAGTCTCCATAGTTGTAATTTGTGCCCACCTGCTACATTTAACTCAACGCAACACTCAGTTTCATCTATTACAAACATAATTACATTTGCAAAAGGTGTAGTCTGTTGTTACTCTCTCTCTCTCTCTCTCTCTCTCTCTCTCTCTCTCTCTCTCTCTCTCTCTCTCTCTCTCTCTCACACACACACACACTGTATAAGCAAAACTCATAGACACAATTGCGCAATGTATACACATGGGTGTATAAAGATGCAACGGTCACTGGTCTGTGGATGTATAACTAAATATAAATGTAAGATATAAGTATTATTATTATCAAAAGGTCGCACATAAAATAGCGAAACAGTTTTACCCTACACATGCTGTACAAAAACAAATCCTACAGTTTGATGGACATCGTTTTGGTAGACGGTGATAATTCCGATATGTTGCTAATATTAAAAGTATTCATCTTCTGTGTCTGCATTATTAGTTGTATTTTCAGCCAGAAATTCAAATGGATCAATCTTTTTCACAAAACCAGTCTGTTTCAGTTTTACAAAACAGTTCGTATCACTGGTCCAGGCCGCCTCGACATCTTTATGTTCCTGCAATCTGCTTACGTACTGGTGATTTTTGTGCGTTAAGTCCTCACTAATGCCCATTCCAGTGCCTTTTAGTTTCCGTCTCTGCGACAGGGCTTGGATTTTGTGGATTCTTGCTTTGAATTTTACTATGATTGGCCGAGATCTGTTGGACTCAAATTTTCCCAGACGATGTGCAATATACTGATATCACTCTTGCTTACTTGAACGTTTATTTTTGATAACACCTTAACTACTGTCTCCATTATTTCTTCTGCGTTTTCACTTTTATTAGTATCCGCCACCCCAAACATGCGAACACTATCTTTTCTAGTGTATTGCTCCAAATCGTTTATTTGTTTCATGGCAAGATCAGTTTTGTACACCGATAGTTTCGCCTGCGCCTCATATGTATTGCATTTAGCTTGTAACACGTTCACAACCTTTTCCATTTTTTCTTTATCAATTTCCAATGTTAGAACTCTCGATTCCAGTTTCTCGATTTTCTCATTCAAACAACTAATGATTTCGTTTTTATTTGTTTCAAGTTCCTGGCGTAAGTCTTCTTTTGTAATTAATTTGTTATTAATCACTTGGAGCTGCTCTATTACCGACTGCAAGTCGGGTTTTGGGGTATATATATATATATATATATATATTTTTTGTTTTGTTTTTTTTAAAAACTTTTTTTAAGTTAACATATTAAATATATTTTCTTTTTTTAAATATTAGTATTATATATTAGACGTGTTTCTGATCGTTCTAATATTTGTGCTAGGTTAATTTTTATTTTATTTCCTAAATGTTTGTTGTTTCGTAGGTACTAAATTATTTGAATACAAAATCCAGTTTGGGCTTCATACAAATATTAAGATGACCAGAAACACATTGAATATACAGACACTGATATTCTGAACAAGAAAAAATATTGAATATGTAAGTTTAATCGTAGAAATATTTTATTAGTCGAAACATCTTACAATGTAGCAAATTCAGGAATGTGCCTTTAATATAAATGAATTGTGTCAAATGTGTCTGGCTGATGCGAGCACGACTCAAGACTACTTCATTCTTCCTGCACCGTCTGTAGGATGACTGCCAGTCTCCCAGGACTAGCACCACTCAAGACTACTTCATCCTTCCTGCACCGCCTGTAGGATGACTGCCAGTCTTCCAGGACTAGCTCGACAGAATGAAGCGTTTTCACAACCGCACCATTCCAATCAAATCTGAAAATTATCAATATATAGTTCCATTTTATAATTACTGTTTTGTAATAGGCGTCTGGATTGGTTAAAACGCTATCACGTGATCTAAAAAAAACCCCGTTAATTCTTCCATGAACGCGAAATCTGCACTTTTTCGGTAAACAAATAAAAACAGAATGTTATTACCGTAACCACTTTTTATCAATTACGTCAACAACGGAATACCTGAGGATTCCATTGTTTCTATTTTTACCCCAGTATCGTCTGCACTGTGAGTGACAGTGACAATTCAGGCTTTAAACGACTCCGGTTTTGAAGTGAAATACATAATGTATGCTATGACAGGCCACAAAAACGAATCGAACAAAATACATGATCGCAGCTCGGTCTTATTTGACAAAAACACCAAATCGACAACTTAACGTGCGAAAACACATACGCCTTCGTGCACAATTACGCGACCTGTCCTTTACGAGAATAATATCAGTAACAAACTTCCTCTGAAATTCACACACACAGTAACACTGAAACCACTTTATCCCTTCAAGTCAGTGTTCTACGGAAGAGCATTATGGCCAAGCAAAAAAAAATAATTAACTCGTAATTTCGAGTTATTAACTTGAAATTTCGAGTTACTAACTGGAAATTTCGAGCTAGTAACTCGAAATTTCAAGTTACTTCTGCGACTGCGCATAGGATCGCTGAAATTTCGAGATACTAACTGCATCTCCACATTCGCTGACGTCATTTCTGCTTCAATAATGGACGGAGACAGAGACGAACTGTGTTTCGCCTATTTCCATTTAGGTTTGAACAACAAAGAAATAGTTCAGTGTTTGTGGACAAACCATAGAATTGACATTAATATTCGTACGGTAAAAAGAATCACTAGAAAATATGGCTTATATCGACGTAAATCCGAGAAAGATATGTTAAATGCTGCAATGTTCATTACTAGAGAATGTGATGGTTCTGGACAAGGCCATGGCTATAGATGGATGCATCTTAAATGTGTTCGGGAAGGAATATTTGTTTCTCAAAAAACTGTACGTTTACTACAAAAAATAATAGATCCAGTTGGTGTCACAGAAAGGGCTAAAAAGCGTTTAGTCAGACGCCAATATCACTGTTCCGGACCAAACGCCTTGTGGCATATTGATGGCTATGACAAGCTTAAACCATTTGGAATTTGTATCCATGGGTGCATCGACGGAATTTCAAGGCAAGTCATGTGGATGGAAGCTTGGAATACTAATAACAGCCCCAAGGTTATTGCAGGTTACTTTGTCGGTTCTATCAGAAATAAAAATAAATGCCCCGAGAGAGTACGAGCAGATGCTGGAACAGAAAATGGACATGTTAAACAAATTCAGATTTTTTTTGCGTGAAGAACACGTAGATGGATATTCTGGGAGAGAAAGTTTTATGTATGGCAAAAGTACAGCAAACCAAAGGATTGAAAGTTTTTGGTGTATTCTACGAAAACAAGTTGTAGGATTTTGGATGGATTTATTCAAACAACTTCAGCATGATAACTACTTCGTTGGTGACACTTTCGACAAAAATCTTGTGCAGTTCTGTTTCATGAACACCATACAGGTATGACACAGTATCAATATTGTAGTCTATTGCTACTAGGTTGCACGCAATCTGTCTTACAGTCAATATAATTTCTCACACATGATGAATGTCATGAGCTGTTCATTGACAAAACAGTTTTCGTCCTTATCCTGTCTGCATCCTCTAATACTGTCTTCTGAGCTGTTTACCCTATTACAGTTGTGATTTGCATTGTCAGAAATGTTTTTGTATCACGAGCACAATGCTACCACCCTCCTCTTTCCCACTCCAACCTCTGCAGTTGCGTTATGTTCTTGGACTATTCTTTTAGTTTCAGTAATATTTTATTTATTTCAAATGATACAAAATATACAATGCAACACTATATGCCACAAGGGTCATCCATGATGTGTATCACGCTATTCTTGGACGTTTTTGAGACCCATCCACTGGTTTACGATTAATGTAATCTGTCTGATATCAACAACTAGACAAACTAATATTTTACAAACCATTACGTAACTAATACCCCTCTTTCCTACCACCCTAAGCGTGAAGTACTGTATGAATAACCTCTAAAACAAGCAAATTGGTTTCTACTTCATGTTAATAAAATAACTGTATTCCTTAAAAAAATTTATACTTGATACTTCCTCTCTTTCCACCCCCACCACACAACACATCAGAAGAAAACAAAACGACTGTAAAGAACATAATTTAAGGAACATGAACACATGTAAATAAATACACTACACAAAAATGTATATTAGTTTTTATTACAAAAAAGTATTATTCTTATTTTGAATGGAATACATTTCAGGCCGACATTGATTCCGTTGTCTCTGTGTGGAACTGTCATCGAATACGCCACTCGAAGATGACAGTACTACCTTGTGGACGTCCAATGATAATGTACGCCATGCCAGAGTTGTATGGTTTTAATGACTGCTTGAAACCAGTAAATCCGGAACGATTACAGGTGTGTGAACCAGAATGCATCATAAAAGATGACATCCCTTGTGACAAAGACTTTTATGATCTTTGTCATCTGCTAATGGACGAAAATCAGTGGTGTTTTACAAATGACCCTTATGAGTTGTGTGATTTGTATATCAGTCTACGCAATGCGATTAAAGATCAACTAGTAGAACGATTGTCTTGTTCCATATTTTTTATTCCAACCAGTGGTCCACAACTGGTTCATCAAATGTCATGGTATGTGTTGTCCTGTCTGTAGGCCGTCGGCTGAACTGAAAAAGACGACTTTTCGTTCCACTTATCGATGGACTAAAAATTAACATTTGTATTAAAAAAAAAAAAAAAAATTCTACTATAATTGACTTGTTTCCACCTTCCAGACTTGCACAGCATTTTAATAATTGCACTCAAAGTTCGGATTATATTGTTTTACCAGGACTCGATATCGCGTAAACCGTCTAGTCAAATTAATGCGCGCAAATTATTGTGACGTAACGATGTACAAAGTCACATGATAGTATAAAAAATGACTAATAATAGTAACGGATGTGTGGAGAGTTACGTCCCTTAGTTGGTTCAACATGGCCTCGTAAAATGTCAACAAACGCAAATTGAAGTGTATAATTCATAATTCCGGTAAAGTAACAGGCAAATTAACACCCTTTAGTTGTACATCATGGTTAAGATTTACTAAGTGCGCTAAAAGATGGCTAGAATGTGACCAAATGCCATATCTGAAATTTTAAACGCACAGGGATTTGTCAACAGCCTTTAAGTTTTTTCTGTAACACGTTTTGGCCACTTGGGATATCATAGATCCTGTCATCAGCGCTTTACAAACACCCATCATATTGAACGGGCCCTGCGAGCTGTGCCACAACCTGATTCAACTGACACATATCCTGAGGGACCTGACCCAAGTAATAGTGACACAAGTTATGAACCACCTCGGAAATTAAGATCAGCTTCAAACCTGCAATTATCAGCCAGCACCACCCTTCCAGATATATGTATTATCTGTAAAAGGACTGATAGATTTGTAACAATCCATCACAAATGTACCAGAGACAAACTGCAATTATCAGCCAGCACCACCCTTCCAGATATATGTATTATCTGTAAAAGGACTGATAGATTTGTAACAATCCATCACAAACGTACCAGAGACAAACTGCAATGTTTTCAAGTTTTTTATGAAGATTATACATATTACTGATGAAATATACACAATTTGTTTGAAAAAAATTTGCATTTAAAAAACCCCACGTAAATAACATTTACTCTTTGAAAAATTATGACTGATTTTTTTATTTTTTTTAAATCATAAATATGCATTAACAGGCTCCAAATTGGTTGTGTGCTTAAATTAAGTTACTAAATAGTAACTTGGGTCTCTGATAAACACAAATATATAAATTTAATTAATATGAGATGATTATTAACAAAGTTATGAGTGTTCAAAGATGACCTGTATCTGCATGAAAATACTAAAACATTTACCCCGACGGGGTACCTTTAAAGTCAAATTTTAGAAAGTTGTGCAAGTTTTTTTGCTGGAAACAAGTGAATTCCATTAGGTAAGACATGCATATACATGAAGACATAATTGTTTTTTAGTCCATCTGATAGTGGAACGAAATCCTATTTCTAGGCACATATCTCAGCTCATCCGACGGCCTACTGTGGGAAAGTGCATATAAAAGACCCCTTGCTGTTTATCGGAAAGTGCTTGAACACCTGTGGTGATGGAAGCACGTTAATACGTCTGCCCAGACCACACCGGGAAAAAAGTAGCCTATGTGACAGCAGTGAGTTTGTTTTTTTGAAGACCGCATGTCTAAATATTATGTTTGACAACTAATAGCCACTGATGTGCTGAGGAGTCATTAAACAAACATCCATTCTTTTTTCGAGCCTTATGTACCCTTTTAAAAATTACTTCACTATTTCACCCCAAGAAAATAATCCAGAGACGAGTTTAAATTGATTCAAAGTATCTAGATACTAAAACAAGTTTACAAAGAAAAATTGGGTAGTTTAATGATTGTATGTGCTGTTTGTCAATGGTTATGGAACAATATAGCAGTAAAACAACAAATATACGTCGGATGTCATCACACACCCAATGACACCCTGTAAGTGCTGAAAATGTAAGGGAAATTTGTGACAACTAGGTGAAATGCAAAATAAAACTATATTTGTCAACAAAACTATTAATAGCTTTGAGTATATAAATTTTTTAAATATCAATATTAATTCACTTTTTATTTAGAAAAGTGTACCAAGTGACCCCTAGGGGAATATTGATCTACATGCCCTACTAAAACAAGTCTAAAACAAAGGTTAGGCACTTTGCTAGATTGTTCTGCTATTTTCCCTAATTATAATACTCAATAAATTGATTATCCTATTTGCAAAAATGTATCAGTGTCGTGTTCAGTAAGTGCGACTGAGTATATTATAAATCTGAACTAGACCAGTGAGATATGCCCTGACAAGGATTCAATGTAATGTGCAGCAGACTGAAAAATAGGTCACAGTGACCTACTATTGGTATGCAACACACCGACATCCCAAGTTGTACATGTACATGTATGCAAAGTTTGATGATCCTATATGAATTGGTAAGGAAGAAATGCTCTGGACAAGAAAAGTTAACAGACGGATGTACAGACAATGCCATACCATAATACGACACATCAAAAAAAAAAAGAGTAAAGTTTGTTTTATTTAACGACGCCGCTAGAGCACATTGATTTTTATCTTATCATCGGCTATTGGACGTCAAACATATGGTCAATTTGCCACAGTTATTAGAGGAAACCCGCTGTCGCCACATAGGCTACTCTTTTAGATAGGCAGCAAGGGATCTTTTATTTGCGCTTCCCACAGACAGGATAGCACAAACCATGGCCTTTGTTGAACCAGTTATGGATCACTGGTCAGTGCAAGTCAAGTGGCTTACACCTACCCATTGAGCCTTGCGGAGCACTCACTCAGGGTTTGGAGTCGGTATCTCGATTAAAAATCCCATGCCTCGACTGGGATCCGAACCCAGTGCCTACCAGCCGAGATACCGATGGCTTAACCACTCGGCCACCGAGGCCGGTACGACCCATCAAAGATGAGCATTTAAAAATGGATGCCCTTATTTGTGATTATAAGGATCTCAGAAACTACAGTTATACTGGGGTGTTTGTTCGCCTTGTGTTACAGGTGGAAGGGTTTTTAACAAATCCTGATCTTGCTTTATGCATTTATTGAACAGTCTCTTATGATTTATGACTGCCATAAGTCAAAAATTGTGTTGCCATAGATAACCATTTTCTCATGGTATGAAGGCCTTAAGCACTCAAACATTCAATTGGATTCAAGGAAAAACAAAAACAAAAAGAAAGATTCAACTTATGATGTAATTATTTTAAAGCAATACAATTTACGGTGTATCCACATATGTGTAATACAAAATAATGTAAAATATTAAAGTGGCATTCTCTATTTTTCTATCTTTTAACATATTTTACTAATGTAAAATACAAGCAAAACGGCAGTTTTAATACACTCGTGTGTTTACTCTATCAACGAATATCGTCCACTGCCAACAGGCAACGCTCAAATTGTGACGCCATATATTTGTTCTGGAAGCGGTCCGCTATTGACGAAGACTGCCACCAAATAGCTAATTAACATAGAGAAAATGGCGTCGAAATCTGAGCGTTGAGGACGATATTCATTGATAGGAAAAACGCACGAGTTTATTAAAACTGCAATTTTGCTTGTATTTTGCGTTAGTAAAAGATACTAAAAGATAGAAAAACAGACACTGCACCTTTAAACCTGAAACTGCTCATGTTTATGAAAACTAATTAGTTAGAAATGATTGGCAAAAAAGAGAGAATGGATTTCCTAGGTTTCGCCTAGATATGTAAATGATAAAACAAATTATAATGATACTTTTTAAACTTATAAAGTATATTAAATTTAAAACTGGAGCAAATAATCAAGTCAATAGCTCGATTGTTTGACAATCTGTCATAAACGAGAGAGAGAGAGAGAGAGAGAGAGAGAGAGAGAGAGAGAGAGAGAGAGAGAGAGAGAGAGAGAGAATCCGAGAGAAAACATTAGTGAGAATGTGTGTGTATGTGAGAGAGATAGACGGACACAAAAATGTGTGTGTGCGTGTGTGTTTACTTTCGTTATTATTAGTGACCCAGTAAACATGTTTGAAATTGTATTAAAAAAACAAACAAAAACTAAAATATGTATATTAGTCTGCACCCAAATCCTAATTAAGTTAATAAAAAATAGTGATGGAGAAAAATTGGGGTAATGCCTGGCATACAAGTGTGTTAGCCTAATTTTAGGGTGCCAAATCTGAATTAATTGTATGCCGGGCTCAAATTTCACCCTTTCACCTCAAAAATGAAAAACAAAATGGCCTCCATATGAAATTATATTTGTCACAATTTTGATATATTTGAAGGCTATACTCTTGTATTTGGTGTCCAAATCCATTTCTTTGTAGTTATCAAGTGTAATGATGAGGTATACATATAATATTTTATGGCAGCCATTTAAAAAAAAAAAATTAGTATCAAAAGTTAATTATTCCTTTCAGTATTTGATCAGACCTTCATTAAATTAAGTAAAACTAATTTCAAAAATAAAATTAATTTCGTCCGCATAATCCAAATAAATTAATTGTAAACGAACCACTAATATTGCTTAAAGCCAAAATACTGTCCATCTTGGAATACAAAATGGCTACCATAACATATATGTATATGTACATTATCATTAGACTTGATAACTACAAAGAAATGGATTTGGACACCAAATACAAGAGTATAGCCTTTGAATAATATCAAAAATGTGCCAAATATAATTTTCATATGGTGGCCATTTTGTTTTTCATTTTTTAGGGTGAAATTTGAGCCCAGCATACATTTAAAGTGGCATTCTCTATTTTGCTATCTTTTAATATATTTTACTAATGCAAAATACAAGTAAAACTGCTGTTTTAATAAACTCGTACGTTTTCTCTATCAATGAATATCGTCCACTGCCAACACGCATCGCTCATATTTTGATGCCATTTTCCTATATATTTGTTCTGGAAGCGGTCCTATGTTAACGAAAACTGCCACCAAACAACCGATTAACATTGAGAAAATGGCGTCGAAATATGAGCGTTTTGTGTTGACAGAGGACGATATTCGTTGATAGAAAAAAAAATGTACGAGTTTATTAAAACTGCAGTTTTGCTTGTATTTTGCATTAGTAAAAGATATTAAAAGATAGAAAAAACCCAGACACTGCACCTTCAATTCAGATTCAGCACCCTAAAATTAGGCTAAAATACTTGTATGCCGGGCATTACCCCAATTTGCCCCCAACATCATTATTTATGGGAAAAGGAACCAGACTATACACTAAACATTATTAACTGCCGGTCTTTAAATGCATTAAGAGTGGATAACAATTAAAAATAAAATATTCTCATATGTTTCAAATAACTATTTTGTACAAAAAAAAAAAAGGAAGTCAAAATCCTGTCTAAACTTATAAACATACATTTAAACATACATTTTAAGTTTGCAAGACACATCTAAATTTCTCAACATATATTTAAATTTGGTGAAATAGTTACATTTCACAAGATTTTTATTTTCTATAGGAAGTTCTTAGAATTGTCGGCTACTATTCGCCTGTTTGACAATCCGTAGTTATGAGAGCTTTGTAGGCCATCAACCTAAATAAAGTCAAACACCCATATGTTGCTTCGGAGCACATTGTTCATCTCTGTTCGAAACTCGGGAAAGTTATTATAATTTCTTGCTAATTCTACTGTTTGTGAACATGTTCTTCCAATGTGATTGCGGGATACTTCGGGCATCTGAACAAATTCAACTGTAATAATCTTGTTTGAGTCAACAAGAAGATTGCTTCCTGTACAAAATCTCAAGAAGGAGCCTAGAAGCATCAGCTTCACGTAAATATCTTCGAAGATGATTTCCAACTTCTTCTTCAATTGCACTTTTGGCACTGATAGCTAGACGTTTGATGACTTTCCTACCAGTTGGTACAGACTCCTCGTATAGTGCAGAGAGGTCATCATCAGTAATGAATCCAAGAGCACTGTACAGTAATATTTCTTTCCAGCATTCTATGATGAACATTGGCTCCTGGATTAGCTCTTTGTGGGCAATTTCCTGTATGACCATGGATATGTTGTTTGCGGTGACTCTAGTTTTACATCCGTGGCAATCTAAGACATCAAGCAGATCATCCATTGTAACAGATGAAATGTCATTCATGGCGGCCGTTATGACCTCACAATCATTGTGATTAATGAATCTGAGAAATGGTTGTGTAATGTTTGTGCAAGGACGACCCAATACAGCTTTAATGAACTGTATCGATATCTGAACTGGGATGTATCTGTAATTACTCCATCCAAACAGATAGATGCGTGCACACGCCTTCCACTTTTCTTCTGTGTAATCGTGGCGAAGAAACGGTACTTTCTCATCAATGCCTGTAGTGTATCTTTCATAGAATTCAGTCCAGAATTCAGAGAGGCAATCCATTATGATTCCACTTCCTTCTCCTATTTCCTTTTCTCCTTTTTCCAGTGTACGAATGATGGTTATTTTTTTGTTTTAATACAATGTCATCAGAAAAAGCATGCATCAGGTCAGCAATGCAATTTCCTCTTCGCACATGTATGGTTCGATCGTCTGACTCTTGAGTTGGTGTTTTCTGACAGTGGGGTTGTATCATCCATATTCACTGATGCATCATATGGACCAAATAACACCTTTGGATCCTGTGTAAATAGTGGAAGCATGTGAATAAAACTGCTATCTTCGATGTTTGTATCACTATCTTGATACTGATCACTGGTATCCACCAAGGGAACACTTTGACCAATGTCTCCAGTCTTTTTCAGTTGTGGCATGGCAAGTGAAGGAAGAGAATAATCAGATGACGCCACATCTGCTTTTTCTCTCAGTGCTAAATAAAAGCGACGTTTTTGTAGTTTTGTTTGCCTTATGATTTCATCAACAGTAACATCATCGTCTAGCGTGAACTGCTTATAGTCCATCAAATCACATTCAAAATCTTCTCCTCTTCCATAACCAAAATTGGTGTTCAAAAACAATCCTTTGGCAATGTCAAGCAGATCAGCTTTTCTGCAAGATTTAGCAACCTTAACTTTTCTGATACCACCTCCCGTTTTTGTTCTTACTTGTATATACGTGTCCCCATTTGCTACAAACTTCATCAAACCAAATTCTATTATACGTTCATTTTTTGTGGCATTTTTTATTCAAATTGCTTTTGAAAGTATTTTTTCCAAGTGTTTCATCTTCTTCCTCCTCCCCCTCTTCTTCTACACCATTTCTTTTTAACTTGTGTCGAAGTTTTTGTAACAAACTCATTTTATCTTTTTCCATTTAGAAATTGTCTCAAGGCCACTCTGTCTCCATATTTCGGGATGAATTGTTTCAAATCTGCATCTTTCATTGTTTTTAAAATGTCTTCATCAATCTGGAAGAAAAACAAGTCATATATAAATTGTGATATTGTTACTTAGATGTGCAATGATTTGTTTATGTTAATTTCACACCTAATTATGTATCCTGGTGTCATATATGTTCGATACGATAAACCAAAAATTACAATAAAACAAAAACAATACATCGTACATACAATTATGATTTACGTATGTCATGTCACATTAGTTTATGCTGAAAAACTGCCACAACTTCCTACGAACGCCATGCTGACGTCCGGTAAACAAGTCCGTAGTGTTATCGGTGAAACCGCCATGCTTTGTGCAACGTCATATATCTTCGACACTTTCATTGGCTGTCTAGTTTTCTTAATATTATGGTATGTAGGGCCAATACTCCGTGAAAAATGTTACGTGCAATTGTACTTTTGATAAAATAAATCGTAAAATGTTTATAACTTTAAACAGATATGGACTAATGTTAGAATCATACGAATACTGTTTATAACTGGCTTTTGATTAGTCAATTACTGCCTGAAAAGAAAGAAAGTCAACCATTTTATCACTACCAAAACATTAATAAATTATTATACCATACGACAGGGCTTCTAGAATATGGTAGCCCCATGCTCCTGGCTATTTAATTTTAGAGTATGGCTAGTTAATATTAGCTGTAGCCATGTGAACTTTTGATTGTGGCTAGTGAAATTTTAGACAACTTATTGTATGGCAAGTGGATTTTTTTTTTTTTATTCTAGATGGTATGCATGATAAGACTGTTATATTTGTGTAGCATAAATTTTGTCCCTACATAAAATATTTAAATTAATCAAACACTGAATCCAATAATTAAGTAATGAAGAAATATGTATATTTATTTATTTAATGTAACTGTTAGTAACATTTTTATAATAAAATTTCATTTTATTAAAAATATATATATATCCTCGTTGCAGGGATTTACCGGACGCACAAAACTTGCGTATAGGACGCACTAAAACTTAACTGGACCCGCAAAAATAGAGATACTGTGTCCCGTGGGACGCATAAAATATCTTGACATTTTTAGTAACCCTGTCCACTATCAAAGACCGATCATTCTGTGTAACACACTATTTCTTTTCTACCTATGAACTGCGTATTCAAATGGGGATTCCCCATATCGAAAACAAAAAGTTTTAATCTTTGGGAACACTGCGTCTTTATCCTTTGCTGCGCTTAATCGGGTAACGTTGATAATTTCCGGAAAGAGATCGCGGATTTGCGATCATTCGGAACTTCTCGTCAACAGGCCGAACATAATCGGAAATTCCCGGGCGAATAAAACAAATTGGTTAAATGTTCTGATTTGCATTAACAAACAAGTAGCACGATTCATAAACAACGCATGGTGTTGTGAGTGTCATTTAGCTTGCAGGAAATGGTTCAAATAATTATACAGATCAAAGTGAAATGTTGATTTTGAAAGAATAAACGAAAGAATACCGACATTGATTTCCCGAAAGAGATCATTATTTTCTAAAGGGGGGTGTATGAATTGAAAAAACCCTGTCATGCGGACATAGCCATGAATAAACAGGTTGACTTGCGGAAAATTTTTGGTGGCAACTTTAGAAAGAAGTCATCTGATGATCGACTGTAATGAGGGTACGTCTACGGATCATATAAGAACCGAACCCGATTCCGGTGCATGTTTATCGCCAGTTAAAAAGAAATGCCGAAGTTTCAATACAGAGTGGTTACGAAAATACTCGTGGTTACGGAAGTCCGAGTCGTATGGCGGTATGCGTTGTGAAATTTGTGATCGCGCAAACGCGGTAAATCCTTTTACCACCGAGGAAGGTTGTACTAATTTTCAGAATTCTACTCTGATCCGACACCAGGAGTCTAAAGTACACACTGAATCAATTAAAATTCTTCAATTACGTTCTGACCTTGACACTGCTAGACAAAGATAAAAAGATAAAATTGGAGATGAACAATCCAATAAAGTTGAGAACTATATAAAGCAGCTGAGAACTGTTTATTTTATGGCCAAAAGAGACATAGCTGCAGACGTTTTTACAGATTTAATGGACCTACATATTCAAAATGGTGTTGAAATTGAAAGCTATTACAAACGTCCACGTTATTATGGAATTTGAAAAATGCATTGAGGATGTTATTGAAAAATACCTGATAGAAAAGTTAACGCCAGTGAATACATTGGAATAATGCTAGACGAAACCTGTGACATAGCTGTTGAGAAAAAATCAGCAGTATATTTCCGTTATGTCGACATGGGTGAGGTGTGTGTGTGGCTTTTCTTGGTAATGAAAAAATAACCAATGGCACTGCGGCAGGCATAGAAGAGACATTGGTGCACTTTCTCAAACGCAAAAACATTTGTGATGACAAGTTAGGTAAAGTGTTTGGTCTAGGAACTGACGGTGCATCGGTCATGACTGGCAGATTAAATGGTTTGAGTGCTAAGCTAAAGAAAAGGAACAAGCATCTAGTGCATTGTGTTGCACATAGGTTAAACCTAGCAGTATCACAAGCCGGTAAAGAGGTTGATTATTGTGAAAACTATCACAGTACGATTCATAGTTTATACAAATATTACTCCGATTCTTCTGTTAGGTATAACAAACTTAGAGAGCTACAAACCATTCTACATGGCAAATCTAAAACAAATAACGGAGCCATCGTCTGTCCGATGGCTGTCTGTTGAAGCAGCAGTAAAAATGATAATGTCCAGTTATTGCCCCATAATACTATCCCTAGAAGGTGGCAAAACCCCCAAAGCTATTGGGTTACATAAATGTATAGCCAGCAGCCTTTTCTTGTTACTTACAGCATTACTGATCGATATTCTAACAGTTATTGGTGTGCTAAGTCTGACTTTTCAGAAAGATTATGTAAATTTGTCTCATATTAGACGTAGTGTTTGTTGTACAAAAGAGACCCTGAGTGCTATGAAACATGGTTCAGCGAAAGTGGATGAAGTCTTGACCATTCTAGGTGTAACGGTAGCTGGGCATAAATCGAAGTACAAAGATGTAGATATCACTGACAATGAATCCCTCAGACAGAGATTCTGCAAAATCAGGAACATGTACATTGACAAAATTATCAACAATTTGGACGATAGATTTCCAACCGACATTCTAAACTTGCTTGTTTTGATGTTGTTTTTAACCCTTCCAGATACCCTGATGCGTCAAGTTTAGTGCATTATGGCACAGAGCAGCTGTCAACATTATGCAATTTTTATGCTGATCTTGTGAACAAGGACAGGGTTACTGCACATTTCCTGCTGTTCAAACATTTATCAAAATCTTACAGGTCTCTCACTTTTGAAAACTTCTTATAGCTTTTAATCAGTGATTTCCACGATCAGTATCCAGACTTCATACATCTTGCCAAAGTAGCATTGATCTTACCTGTGTCTTCTATGCCTTGCGAGAGAGGCTTTTCAGTCCCAGAATTCAATAAAGGACAAAGTTAAAAACAGACTAAGCCCCGAAAGACTCAACAGGTTGATGTTTATTAAACTGGTGGGTCCCAGTATAGAACAGTTTAACTTTGTCAAAGCAGCGAAAGCATTTAGTGCTATGAAAGACCGAGTTCATTGATTCACAAAAAAAACATTATGCTATTTAGTTGAAAGACACATGTTTACTGATTTACAATAAAAGGTAGGAAAAACAATCACACAGCTTGTTAAATTTACTTTAATGAAACATATAGTATACACGTGATTTTTGTCTGCAGCTCTCTGTCGTTTGTGTGGTTTTGGGACCCTTTGTTTTCAGGTTGGGACCCCCAGAAAAGAAAGAGGTGAGTCCAAGGGACCCCATTTCAGAAAAAACAAGGTAAATCCCTGCTCGTTGGAACGAAAACCGTACTACTAACGGCAAATGGCTACTGCGCATGTGCATTGAATCCAAACATACATTTAACAACATTAATATGTACTTTGTTCATTGTTTTATTAAATGCAACCAAATACTTTTTAATTGATTACTTGTAATTTTTATGATGGTAAAAATACCGCAGTCACCAAAATAAGTATCGTTTTTACCCTCCAGCGAAAATCGTGAATGCACTCGATAACAATGCTTAGCCTAGTACTAGGGTTAGTGAAATAAATTAATCCACGAAAAACTCGATTTGTATCGTGATTACAGGTTAATATAAATGCAAACTGGTGAATTATTTGACCGTGACTACTGTAGTTTAAAAACAAGAAGACATTCCCGATTTGAGATAAAAAATCAAAATGGTTTCAGAGTGAAAATTAGCAATGATTTCTTACACTTGTCAAAACAAAAATACTTACAATTTTTCCCCGCTATTTTTTGACGGTGGTCATTGAGACATGTTCTACATCATATCTGTTATGACGTAGAGGACTGAATTTACGTAATTTCCTCAAAAACAACCCGGAAGTCAAATAGAACGGTTTTCGGTCCTGGAAAAAAAAAAATTCACCTCCAACAAACCAACTTAAACTTTACTAAAAGTTAAAAAAAAACCCATCAGTACAAGCCCCCATAACAAATTACACAAATCAATTTTGTTGTGAAAGACATAAGAGGTAAGCCAACTAGTCGGTCACAAATTTTATTGTTCAGTGTAAGGACTACGTGCACATTGACATGACTTTGACAGCTCGAACATTACTCTTGCAGACAACTCTGTAGGAATTTCGAACAACTGGATTTTGTTAAATAACACATTTCATTTGTACCAAAATATTGCATTAGTGAAAACTGATAAAATGCACAGTATTTATGATATTATAATTAAAACTTATTGTTGGCAGCTTGACATGAAGTATCTTCAACATGAACAAATAAAAGTGACTTCCTTGTTTATATTTACACTGATGGTGACGTCATTTCTCGCATGGTCTCACGTTGTGTGCAGTTACAAATGGAGTGTCGAAAACATATGTCGACCGAAGTTGTATGACGGTACGATAATTGAATCATGTAATTGTATTGTTTAATATGCATTAAATAAATAATAATAATAATATCATTGAATTGTTAATGTTATCATTCATGATTCACATAATTACCATTAGTCATTATCAGTGATAACAACATCCCTGATAGTACCTGCCGGTTGTATAGCCTGGGGCTATACAACCTGTGCCGGCTGTTTAAGACACTACCTTTTAGGAACACGGTTTCAGTCTCGTTTTGGTCAAATGGATATAAATATTTGAAGGGCGAGTTGTTTTAAATATGTATTATTTTAATTTCCGAGTTTCTGACTTGTAATTACGAGCTGTTCTGACACTCAGATGCTATTTTAAATCTGGGCCTCGCACATTTGTCGAAACGTTACTCTCTTTAATGATACGGGCATGCGTAGAAGGACATCCGCCCAAGTAGCATGGCGGGTATGTTTGTGTTATGTTTCTAAATGAATAAAACTTATGTTCAACTTTAAAACATGTTCCTATATGTATAATTACATATTAATTTATTAACATGTTTGATAATAAATTGTATGGCATCAGTTGATTAGTATGACTGACAAAAACTCACCTTTTCGTTAATAATTCTTTCAATTGCCTCTTCGGGCAAACCCCTTCCTTCTAGGAAAATCTCCATGATCGCTGAAGTGCTCCTGAACCCTATGCGCAGTCGCAGAAATAATTTTTGCTTGGCCCTAATGCTCTTCCGTAGTGTTTACATTCACTTTTCACTAATTTGAACTTTAATTAAAATTTATATAATTAAAATTTATCAAACCTTAAAGGGACACACTCTAGTTACGGCTAGTTGTTAACCATTACGGCGTTGTTTTTCGCTATTAAACCCATTTTTTTCACAAATAAAATTGCACTTTACTTACCGTTTATTATTTAGAATATACATTTCTATTCACCTGAAGTGTTTTTTGGTAATCTTGGTTTTTGTAATACCACAAAATGCATTTTTCGTATTTCATAAATCGCACGCACGTCTGAGAAAAAACCGTTGAGCAGACAAGGTCTAATCTATTTTTAGAGGGGATATTTCTATTTCAATGTCACAGACGTTGGTATATCACGTGACCATTATCATTTTGGTTCGGTTTGTTTTCTCGTGCACGGTTCGCGCAATCAACATCCGATTTGTTGTTGTCCATTTGTGATATTTTTCTTCACAGTTCGTGAACATTTTCAGTAACAATAAAGTTCAGACAAGTAAGTGTCTCAATACAAAACGTTACAAACCCTTAAAACCAATAATTTTGCTAAGTCTTACGATATTTGGAGAGGGGATACAACCAGAACAGAACATTTGGAACATGTCCAGGAGAGGTGAAAGAAACGCACCCCAAGTCTGTGAAATTTGTCGTGACGTAGGCATTGTTGTTCTTCGAGCGACATCTACCGGTGACATCAGAATACTAACTTTCAAAATTATTTCAAGCAATTGGGACATGGGGATTCCCATGGTATTTATCGATATAAAACCTGCTTTTTCACTCCATTTGATAAAAACGTGATCTAAGTGTGTGACAGGTTTGTAGATTAACCAAATTATAATTTATTTTCGCTGGATGGAACTAGGGTGTGCGGCTTTAAGTAAATCATTATAATGAATCGGAGATTTGACGGAAAAAACCCGAATGTAACTTTCTAAGGGAATTCCCTTATTTGCGTATTGATCATTGTGGAAAAGAGTTCGATTGGGGTTTTTTAATACAGTTTTGTGTAATGGCAATATTAATGCATTTGGAATTATAAGAATTGAATGTTATATTTTTGACGGCCATGCAATGATAAACACCAAAACCGTTTTTACACATTTATGTATGAAGGGCTTCGCGCTAACGCGCTACGCCATTTATACAGTGTGTAAAACGGTTTTGGTGTTTATCATCGCATGAACGTAAAAAATAGAACGTTCAATTCTTAAATAACAAGCTATCAATCCAACAGTTCGAGATTTTTTACATTCACGGAATGCAATCGTATGGGCTATTCAACATAAAATCGATATTGGGCGTATGGTAGAACGTAAAAAGGAAATATATTGAAATGTTGCAGTGAAAACACTCAAAGAAGTAAAAAAATATATTTCATCCCCCCCAAAAAAATGGACTAGGAAGTATGCTAGAAGAAAGGCCAATGGGCCATTTACAGGAATTGCGTAATCTGAAGTACTGCGAATGAATGAATGGCTTGACGACACCCCAAGACACAAATAAAGATCGGCTATTAGGCTAGGTGCCAAACAAAAGTAATTACATGGATATGATTATTTCCATCAGAAAAGAAAACAAAAAGTACAATAAAGAGTTCTGCAATACGTACACTAGAATACAATGAGCGCCCGGGACAAGGCAAGTATTGCGCCCCCTAACCATTTGACCGTTCGCACTCTCACGTCCCTTCCACCAGTCCAGAATTTTGCGCCCAGGGCATACGCTCCGGTGGCCCCACCCACGCTACGCCACTGAATACAATACAAATATCAAGGTAAGTATATTTAAAAATTTGTTACAGTACAAAAAAACAACAACAAAACAATGGAAGTATGTTTTGTTACATTGTATAGAATTCAAATTGTCTTAATTTCAAAATGAATTCTGGGTGGAATTTAAAAGATTGGTACCAGTCACGTTTGTAAAAGAAAATGAGAAAAAAAAGACGACGATACATTTAACATATTCTGTACAACTGGATATACAGGCACGGGGGAGCGAGGAGGTGGGGGGGGGGGGGGGGGGGGGGGGGGTGGGGTGTCCTCTAGCCCCCATTAATTCTTAATCAAACATATTATTTGTAGTAAATCTTAAGGCAGAGATGAATTTGACTTAGAGAATGCAGGAAAATGCTTTTCAGGATATCTAGTTCTCACACTTTTACGAGGGAGCATACCCACCGAACCCCCTATAATTTTTGCTTTGCGCCCTCCATCTCAGTCAACACCTCTCTACTTGCTTCCGCTGTGCCTGATATATAGGGCAGGACGTAGTCCAGTGGTAACGTGCTCGCTTGATGTGCAGTCGGTTTGGGATCGATCCCCGTCGGAGCTATTTCTCGTTCCAGCCAGTGCACTACGACTGGTATATCAAAGACCGTGGTATGTGCTATCCTGTCTGTGGGATGGTGCATATAAGAGACCCCTTGCTGTATTAGGAAAAATATAGGTGGTTTCCTCTGATGATTACGTGTTAGAATTACCAAATGTTCGACACCCAATAGCCGATGATTAATTAATCAATGTGTCGTTAACACAAAACAAACTCAATTATTTATAGGGTTATTGTTTTGTAGCAACCTCACACATGCAATAACAACTGGGGTGGTGCTCTTTGAATGGAGTACAGTATATATGCACATGGAGTACAGTATATATGCACATGGCGCTGGATGTATTTCATTTCAAATCGATGAAGAGACATCTAGCTGTTAGAAGCATTGGTCGAATAACCCATTAATCGTGTTCCTTTTTGTTTTATACTGAACGAAAGAAAGAAATCTTTTACTTAACGACGCACTCATTTTATTTACGGTTATATGGCGTCAGACATGGTTAAGGACCACACACAGATTTTGAGAGGAAACCCGCTGTCGCCACTTCATGGGCTATTCTTTCCGATTAGCAGCAAGGGATCTTTTATTTGCGCTTCCCACAGGCAGGATAGCACAAACCATGGCCTTTGTTGAACGAGTTATGGATCACTGGTCGGTGCAAGTGGTTTACACCTACCCACTGAGCCTTGCTCACTCAGGGTTTGGTGTCGGTATCTGGATTAAAAATCCCATGCCTCGACTGGGATCCGAACCTAGTACCTACAAGCCTGTAGACCGATGGCTTAACCACGACGCCGGTGTTGTTTTATACTGATGTCAAAATAATTGTTTCGACAGTTTGATGCCTGTACGTATATTTTTGATGCATATGCAGATTTTTACAGAATTGCGGCCAGTCTTATTGGATGCCTGTAGATCTCTACAGATTTCACAGATGTGCAGGAAAACAACAGATACGTGGTGTTTTTTCCACACAGTTCATTAAACGCTATTCGATTGTGAGGGGAAAACATTTTTTTGTGCGTGTACTCGAGTTAACTTAAACTTTAATCGAGATGTCTGGTCAAGATCTTCCAACATTATGGTGATGATTTCATCTTGCATTTGTCGAATTTGTTGGCGTTGGTAGTCCACTCAGCCAAAGCCTAAACTCCTGACATTCGTGTAATGAAAACAAAAGTTGTTTTGTTTAACAACACCGCTAGAGGACATTGATTTATAATCATCGGCCATTGCATGTCAAACATTTAGTAATTTCGACATACAGTCTTAGAAAGGAAGCCCGTCGTGTATGAACATATTATATTATGGGGTAGTAGAGACGGGATCTACGTCGAAGGATCAAGTTCTCTAGACTAACCCATTCTTTGAGTGGATTTCCCCCCGTGGCAATGCTACACGACGTTTCAAAGGTCGAGGTATATGCCGTCCTGCCCGTGAGAATGCATATAAAAGATGCCAATGTAGAGGGGTTTGTCTGAAGACAACCAATAGCCGATTATTAATATATCAATGTGCTCTAGTGGTGTCGTTAAACAAAACTGTTTACACTACTGACCAGGCATGTGTTGGTAACTAAAGATCAGGAAAAGAGAAACAAATAGGAACGATTTGAGTCTGATTATAGGTTGTACTTTACAACAGCGAATGAATGAATGTTTAACAACACCCCCAGCACAAAAATACACATCGGCTATTGCGAATCCAATAGGCTGTTACTAGTATTAATTCAAATAATATATGCAATATCAACCAAACAAGGACGCATCTAATAAGTCCAAACAAGGACCCATCTAAGACATACCTCGTCTTTCCCAAAGCCGAAAAACACGAAGGTGAAATCTGCTCGGACTAATTTACTACAATAACATTTACTACGTGACAGACACAAATTCAATTAAAATGCAAACAGGGTCCTTGAAAGGTTCAAAATTGAACCTACCGGGATAACCTGAACGCCTATTGTATTGCAATGATTGTAGACTAGATTACAGTAAGAAATAATATTCACGAAATGATGTCTCCATGTTGCAATGCTCAAACATCTTTGAAATTTGATACGGAAACTGAAATATTCAGTCGAAGATCCCGGCCTGTCTGACTAGAATATGAGTCGCCCACATGATTAATTTGTATATTTATAACAAATGGCACTTGGAATCGTTAACACTGACCATCACTGTTCTAATGAGCGAATCGTGGAAAATATCCCTTAAGAGAACCTTTTTGTAGAGTCTGTGTTACTTTTAACACATCTTTAGAAATAATGCCGCAGTTAATCTCCATAATGGTGTTCGGGTCAACCACCTCTCAAAATATTACTTTGTGAGATGTTTTTTTCTTCTTAATGACAAGAATAAAAATCTTACAAAGTGACTGTTTGCAAAACTCACTTAGGTATCTCGTTTACAAGGCAAGATGAATACTTCTGCGAGTTAGCTGATGCGGCCTGTTCGATTCAGCATCATTATTTATACAAGTTCGCGGAAAATCAATTACAAACGACCCGAAGTGTTGAGTTAGCAAATATTGTCCTGATTTAAAACCAAAATTGAAACTGGTCAACGTATTTAACTTACGTGATGAGATCCCCCGTACATTATACAATATGATCACGACTCGGGAAGTAATTCCTATGTTTAACTTCACATGAATTGGCCGAAACGAAGGAACCACTCAAGCACGGCTATTTCAGGAATTAAGCCATGGAATGTTTACTTAGGCGTCTTGCAGACATTTTGATGGCCACACATTTCAATTCATCCTCAAACGTCCATTCTTCAGGACCACTTCTCTTGTAACCCATTTTTCCAAGGTAAATTGACAAAGGTAAAGTGATCTGAACAGATGGGATATAACTGAGTTAATAGATGCTGTTTTTTTGTTTGGTTGGTTTATATATATATATTATGTATGTCGCATTACGGTATGGCGTTCTCCACCCGACCGTTTAGCTTCCGGAGCACATGGATCATCAAATATTGTATGCACGTAGAACTTGGGATTGCGGTGTGTTATGTATCAGAACTAGGTCTCTGCTACCTACTTAAAACATGTTTTGTATAAAACGAGAAATCCTTAATTTTCAAAAGGGTGGTGCTATCCTAAAAGCAGTGCATTACAGACGTAACGTTGTTTAAAGTTAGGTCATCCATATAGAGAACATTTTCGCTTGTTTATAGTATTTTATTTCTTTTACGCAAGTCCTTAAAAAACCCACCAAAAAGTTCTCTTCCAACACCAATTTGTATAATCGACTTTTCTGTGGATAGATATCTTATTACAAAAAAAAAAACACAAACCCCAATATAACAGATTCGTGAGGGTATGCTGTCATGGCTTTGCCTATATAGTAGAGCCGGTCTTGTTCAATATATATGTGGTTTAAATTCCGTATGTAGGACTGCGACTCAATTGTCCACAGGACATGCAGCAAAACCTTTTTTTTAGCTTCCATAATCTAAAGAACGCCTAAATGTTCTTAGATATCAAACATGGAATTATAAGTATTTTACCGAAATATTACTAAAATTATTTTGTGGGCAAAGTACCTTTACGACCCTGCCACGCCGAACTCTGGCATGAATAACTGTGTGGCCGATATATACTGAACAAAAAAAGAAACTTCCGATTTGTACATATAGTATTTGTTGTGTTAAAGAATTCATTGTGTAATAAAATTATATAGGTAGTATTAGCCTTGAGCTGTATTATCAGGATTCGTGAATTTTATCGATTATTTTTGCACTGTTAATCGTCGACAACGTGAAATTCAATTTGCACGTGCATGCATGGTTCGACATGTCCTGTGTAGTATTCGGTCCATTGTTGTCAAGTGAACGAAAACGCTTCAAAATAAAAATTAAAAATTAACGTTTTTTTTACATTGTAGCATTTTTAGTATGCCACGAATACCCAATAATTTACGCGAACGGGCGATTGGCATGCTTGATGCTGGCATGTCGACAGAAGACGTTGCAAGGCATATTGGGAGTTCTAGTCGAGCGATACGAAATCTTCGCGTAAGATTTCGAACGACAGGAAGCACCAAACGACTTGCCGCGTCGTGGACGTCCGTGTGTTACAACGCGCGGTCAAGACCGCTATATCATGAACACGCATTTGCGCAATCGATTCCAAACTGCCACTGCTACTGCTGCTAACACACCTGGTCTTCATAATAACCGAATCAGTGGGCAAACGGTTCGTAATCGTCTGCGGGAGAACGGTTTACATGCACGACGTCCTTACGTCGGATGCGTTTTAACGCAACGTCATCGTCTAAATCGTCTTAATTGGGCACGTGTACACACTCGTTGGATACAGCGACGCTGGAATACCGTTCATTTTTCGGATGAATCCAGATTTTCTTTACAACGTGGTGATGGCAGGGTGCGCGTCTACCGTAGGAGAAATGAACGCTATGCTGACTGTTGTCTTTTTGAACGAGAACGTTTCGAGGGTGGGGGTTGTGTCATGGTCTGGGCAGCCATTGCCCATGGTTATCGTTCACAACTAGTCGTCATTGATGGCAATTTAAATGCTCAACGTCACCGCGATGACATTCCTCTGTTCCATAACAACGCCAATATCTCGATTTTTCAGCATGATAATGCCACCTCTCATACAGCTAGAGACACTGTAAATTTTCTTAGGACAAATAACATTGATTTCATTGATGACTGGCCCGCTAAAAGTCCTGATCTCAACCCCATCGAGCATGTCTGGGATAGTCTGGACAGACGATTGAGGCGTCGTCCCAACCCACCCGCTAACGTCAACAAACTTCGTCAAGCGCTCATTCAGGAATGGAACAATATTTCACAGGCAGAAACCAACACTTTAGTCAATTCTATGCGCCTGCGATGCACTGCAGTGGTCAATTCAAGAGGTGGTCATACCCGTTATTAAGTGTTTTTTGTTTGTGTTAACCCCTACCACACTTGGTAAACATTTCTCCCAGTTTCTGTTAACCTATGACCATGATTTTTGCACCAAACGATGCATCATGGAACAGGCTTTAAACTCATATATAACAGTTATTCCCCCGGTTTGTTTTCATCAAGTTATGTTCAAGCAAATTTAGCGGAAGTTTCTTATTTTGTTCAGTATAGTTGATATTCTTAAAATGTCAACACTGGCATGTCCACGGCAAATGGTACTGATGTAATAGAGCTTAAACATATCTATAATATAAACTACTGCAGTGTTTATGACGAAATGACGAGCATGCTATAGGCAGGCATTTGTGTATTATATGATTTGACGTGTGACGGTTTACTTTTCCGTAAAGCTGTAATGTCCACGAACATGTTGTTTATTACGTTATTCGCAATTACGTTATCGATTTGGTTCGTTTACATTATGCATTAGTAATTATTCTAGACGTTTATGGAAAGACAAATCATCAGCATGTACGTGCTAAACACCATTAACAAGTAAAATTAATTTCCCTCAGCTTGAATAAAGGATGGGATGTAGGAAATGGTGAGACCTTTTTAACGATTGTTTATTACGGACCCGATCGTTTTGCAGGCATATCACGTCTTTGAACATATTGAGCCATATCACGTTGTTGCCTCACATCACCTTACCACGCAAGTATGGAATATGCAGATCCATGTGTGGAAATAGAGGACGCAGAGTGTCAAAACGCCTACATTGCCGGTTTACTACGTTTCTGGGATCTATCGCAAAATGTTATCACTATATACGTCTTCTTTATCGATTGAGATGTTGACAAGAGTCCGTAAAAGTGCGTATTATTCGACAACTTTTACTTTCTTTTTGACACCCAATATTATAGCGGATGTGTATTTTTGTACTGGTGTGTCGTTAAACATACATTAAAGGGACATTCCTGAGTTTGCTGCATTGTAAGATGTTTCCGACTAATAAAATATTTCCACGATTAAACTTACATATTAAATATTTTTTCTTGTTCAGAATATCAGTGTCTGTATATTCAATGTGTTTCTGGTCGTCTTAATATTTGTATGAAGCCCAAACTGGATTTTGTGTTCAAATAAAACATTTTTAGGAAATAAAATGAAAATTAACCTAGTACAAATATTAGAACGATCAGAAACACGTCTAATATATAATAATACTAATATTCTAAAAAAGAAAATATATTTAATATGTAAGTTTAAAAATATTTTATTAGTCAATGACATGTTAAAAAATTGCAGCCAACTCAGGAATGTCCTTTTAACAAAGTAAGAAGTTTATACTTGTGTATCTAATGTCGCGAATACCCAAAGATTTATTATGTGGTTAAAATTATCGACGTGAAATGTCTTGCCTTTGGACTATTTCTTGTTCCAGCCAGTGCACCACGACTGGTATTTCATAGATCGTGGCATGTGTTATCCTGTCTGTCGGATGGTGCATATAAAAGAGCCCTTGTTACAAATAGAAAATTGTTGCTGGTTTTCTCCAAAGACTCGGTCAGAAATTACCAAATGTAACATCCAATAAGCCGACGATTAATTAATCATTGTGCTCTAGTGGTATCGTTAAACAAAACAAACTTTAACTTCGCTGAATGTATGAAATAGATTTCACTATCGGGGTAAGTAGAGCATTGGCTGAGAGAGAGAGAGAGAGAGAGAGAGAGAGAGAGAGAGAGAGAGAGAGAGAGAGAGAGAGAGAGAGAGAGAGAGAGAGAGAGAAAGAGAGAGAGAGATTTAATGACAACACCAGAAGACATTTATTTCTCATGGGCTACTGGATGTCAAACATTTGATAATTAGAATGATATATTTTATATTCACTTCCCACACAGGACAACACATACATGTCATACCTTTGACATATCAGTTGTGCTGCACTGGTTGCGATGGGACCCAAACACCCCAGGCACGTTCTCTACATTACAAAGTCGTGGGAAAAAACAAACATGTATTGTGGCAGCAGCGGACTAGTCTATGTGTTTAGCACCAGGTAGCCTGTAACCAGTATACTGTAGAGGTACCGTTAAACAAACACTCGTTCTGTTGGGTTTAACAGCTAATAAAAGTATGCATTGATGGCGCAGTTGTTAAGCCATCGGACTACAGGCTGGTAGGTACAGGGTTCGCAGCCCGGTACCGGCTCCAACCTAGAGCAAATTCTTAACGGCTCAATGGATAGGTGTAAGGCCACTACACCCTCTTCTCTCTCACTACACAACTAACCCACTGTCCTGGATAGACATCCCAGATAGCTGAGATGTGTGCCCAGAACAGCGTGCTTGAACCTTAATTTGATATAAGCACGAACATAAGTTGAAATGAATGTAGAGGTGTTGTTAAACACTCGTTCTCTTGGGTTTTAACAGCTAATAACCAGTATGTTGTGGAGGTGTCACAGGCACGGTACCGGCTAGCTCCAAACCAGAGCGAGTTAAGGGCTCATTGGGTGGATGTAAGGCAACTACACACTCTTCACTCTCACTAACCATGGACAGACAGCCCAGCTAGCACAGGTTTGTTCCCAGGACAGCGTGCTTGGTTGGATATAAGCACGAAATATAAGTTGAATATATAGAGGTATCGTTAAAAACTCGTTCTCTGGGCCTTAACAGCTATATACTAAGTACGTTCCATAGGCGTACGGGCTCCCATTTCTGTAGGGGGGTCGAGGGGGGGGGGGGGGGGGTTTGCCCGAATTAAACGAAAAGGCCTGAATGTGCACAACATTTATTCACTTATTAGCATCACTACCAAACAGCCATATGTGGTTGCAAACAAATGACTTCGCATTTGTACATGGGTTACAACACATTTTGAAGGTAAAGTGATGGTAATACATGGTAAAAAGGTATGGGGTTTGCACATTTTGTCCGAATATCTCTATGATTTTTGCCCGAATTTGAAGTTTTACCCAAGCTCTCGTGCCCTCCTGGCTGGTACGCTTATGGTACGTTCTAGTGTTTAAACTTAAAATTTAGCACATTTATTCTACTCACATCCTCACAAGAATGACGATTTTGCTTATTTATTTCAGACTGTTGTGTTCGCTTGGAGTATTATCCGTTCTAACGTCGAGCGGGGATAAGGCAGGCAGTATACATATTTAAAAGGTGTGTCACCGAGTCAAAGAAGAATCAATCTAATTAAAATTAGCTCCACTATTACATGTGGATCTAACACCAGCCAGTTGGAGCTCATGTCCACTAATCAAAACCTTGCAGAATCCTGCCAGTGATTTAAAAATAATTTGAAAACATTCCGAATTATTCTGAGGGTATACGACATGTTTCGTGTGAATTACGAATGCCATAAAACATGTTTTATTTTATAAAATAAATAATTTGTAATGTAAAACTGAAGACTGATTTAGGTTTTTTTTTTATAAATAAATAAATAATTTTTAATGTAAAATTGAAGACTGATAACCCACCCCGTACGTATTGATATGGTTCGCTGTACTGCGGCCACTAAAATAGACTCGCCCGATATTTTTTAATTTGTATGCTCCCAAATAACGTTATAAAAGGCGAAGTGTGATTGGTCAATATTTAAATTATTATTTACAGACGAAATGTTACCTGGACATTGGGGACTACGCAGTGTTGTTAGCAATCCGATTAAAATTAGTTCTACTGGTCTAAATAAGGCATTCGTAATTCACATGAAAACATATCGTATACCCTCAGAATAATTCGGAATGTTTTCAAATTATTTTTAAATCACTGGCAGGATTCTGCAAGTAAGGTTTTGATTGGTGGACATGAGCTCCATCTGGCTGGTGTTAGATCCACATGTAATAGTGGAGCTAATTTTAATCAGATTGAAGAAGAATGAGCCGTGAAAAAGAAATGTGTCGATGCTGCGAAAGCGACTACCTAGAGTCGCGAATTATCACAGAAGGTTCGGAGGTGGGGAGTGGATCAATCAAAACTTTCAATAACAATGTCCACACCAGTTACGAAAGCTATCAATCTGCCACGCAATGCTGTCATAACACTCGATAAGTCTAAAACAGGGATACTTCGCAATTCGATATAATTACCTTTTTGAGGTAGCTCTAACTATAATTCCGGAAAGATATACCGCAAGAATACAATGAACTCTACCAATCAAACGAGCTCTCAAAAGGTGTTTTAGTTATATATAGATATGTATTGTCAGATGTATATCAGATATACGAAAACAAAAAACAGAAACAAAAGGAAACTAATTTTGTTGGTCATATGATTTCAAGGAAATGTGGTTATTATTATATTATTGATTGGCGCACTGGGAAATTCCTACCATGGCGAAGATTTACTCTGCGCATCTGATACATTTAGTCTTCTCATACAAGCATATGACATTTTCAGATTAGACCAGAAAACATGCAGCGAGATAAATTCTCTGAAACCCTTGAGAAATAATCCGTAATAACAACTATTACTAGGTACTTTCTCAACCTATCATTTGTAGTGAACATCCAAAACGTATTGATGTAAATCTAGTCTACCATGACATTGTAAAATATTAGATTCTGATTGGTCATTTACGTTAACTTTAAAGGGACATTCCTTAGTTTGCTGCAAGGCTGGTAGGTACTGGGTTCGCAACCAGGAACCGGCTCCCACCTCTCACTAACCACTAACCAACTGTCCTGGACAGACAGCTCAGGTATCTGAAGACTCCAGTGTGCCCAGGACACCGTGTTCTATTTTATTTTCGATTTCTGTTGTTGTCCCATTCAGGACTGGAATATTGTCCTTGTATTTTATGTGTTGTTCCATTCTTCACATAATGGACACAAATTGCCAACCGTTTTTGCACACTGACATCAGTGCTTTCATCAATAGACATGCTAAACATATTGTAGTCAGCACCTCTGAGATCATCTAAGAGCTCCCATTCTAAGATAGAAATAACTGAGGTTTTAAAGGGATACGCCCTAGTTGTTAACCATTACGCAGTTATTTTTCGCTATTAAACCCATTTTCTCACAAATACAATTGCATTTTACTTACATTTTATTATTTAGAATATACATTTCCATTCATCTGAAGTGTTTTTTGGTAATCCTGGTGTTTGTAATACCACAAAATGCATTTTTCGTATTTCTTAAAAACAAAACGTTGAGCAGACAAGGTCTAATCTATTTTTAGAGGGGATCTTCCCGTTTCAACGTCACAGACGTTGGTATACCACGTGACCGTTACCATTTTGGTTCGGTTTGTTTTCTCGTGCACGGTTCGCGCAATCAACATCCGATTTGTTGTCGTTTGCTTGTCGTTCATTTGTGAGGTTTTTCTTCACAGTGCGTGAACATTTTCATTAACAATAAAGTTCAGACAAGCAAGTATCTCAATACAAAACGTTACAATCCCTTAAAACCAATAATTTAGCTAAGTCGTACGATATCTGGAGAGGGTATACAACCTTGGGGGTGGGGGTGGGGGGTACAAGCTATATTGTTACCTTTATTTAAATAGAGTAGGACAAAACAAACCCTTACATTTTCGTCCTGGGGAGGGGAAGTGCCTCCCCACCTCTGGTTCCTACAGACTGTACTACTACCAACAATAATAAACGGTGCATGTAATTGCTAATAACAATAGGTTAGCCACTAGTACCCGGTGCCGAATAGCAAATGTAGATTAATTGCGGTTTATATATAAAATTTATAATTTCAAACACTAGTATAGTCAACATGGTCAGTGACGGACTATCATTGTCGTCTTATTCCGATTCAAGCAGCAGCCACTTCCTCAAAAGAATGAATGAATGAATGAATGAATGAATGTTTAACGACACCCCAGCACGAAAAATACATCGGCTATTGGGTGTCAAACTATGGTAAATGCAAAACCAATAGTTTTATGATCAACATGAATATAAAAATTCAACAGTCAAATAAAAACACAGTGTAAAGGACTGTGTAAAAATACAAATATCACAGATAGATACAATTAAAATTTAGAATAAAACTCGGTGTCAAGTAAAAATTGTAAAATACGTTCTGGATGGAATCGAAATGATTCCATCACACTACTTTGGCCAAAAATATCTTTTCGAGTTTCATGAAGATGCTTACACTCCACCAAAATGTGGCGTACCGTCAGAGTACACCGACAGTACTCACACTGAGGTGGAGGATCTTTCTTTAAGATAAATGAATGGGTCAAGTGAGTATGACCGATGCAGGCACGACAAAAGACGAGGACTGCCACTCTCCTAACACTGGCAACCTCACCGTTCCAATCACGTTGCCAAGTCGAAAAGATAAATTGGTTGATATTATTTTTTAAAATCAGTATAAGGTACACCAACCCTGGCATGAGGCAAATCCAAAGCAGACTTGGCAGCGGAATCTGCCTTTTCATTACCCCTGATGCCAACATGGCTGGGCACCCAACAAAATACAACATCTTTGTTGGCAATAGATAAAAAGACACACTTTCGTATCACCATCCCAATTAAGGGATGGTCCAGCCTTCGCCAACTTCCACCTTTGAACCCTTTCAAGTGATGGTGGTCCATCATTCTCCAAAATAATGGAAAAGTGGTCACTACTACAAAGGTCTGAACCAACTTTCCAGGAGAAATCAAGAAAAAGTGATGGACTACAAAGAGTTAAATCTATAGAAGTAAAAGTACCACTTGCAGAATGAAAATATGTATGACTTTTATCATTAAATAAAAGTAAGTCATTTTTGAGAATTAAGTCTTCTAATTGTTTTCCTCTAATATTTACATCCTCGCATCCCCACAAACTGTGGTGACCATTAAAATCTCCCATAATAATAATCCTCAAAAGAAGCACCCATGTTGGTAAAGTAACTTCCTGTTCCAAACCCATTCCTTTCGCTGTCCAGGACAGAACAGTTGGAACATGCCCAGGAGATGTGAAAGGAACGCACCCTAAGTCTGTACGCACTCTGGGAAATTTGGTGTGACATAGGCATTTCTGAGCTTCGAGCGACATATACCGGTGACATCAGAATACTAACTTTCAAAATTATTTCAAGTAATTGGGTCACGGGTATTCCCATGGTATTTATCAATATAAAAACTGCTTTTTCACTCTATTTTATAAAAACGTGATCTTAGTGTGTTACAGTTTTGTAGATTAACCAAAATTATAATTAATTTTCGCGGGCTGAAACTAGGGCGTGCGACTTTAATGTCTTTAATACATTCATGGTGTGATATTGAATTACTTTTTCTCCGTCCTTAACTGAAATAAGGCCCTTCGCACCCGTGACATCAAAAGCTGCAAGCAATTTCACTTCCTCTGAATAGTCAGTATCAGGCTTCTCATTTACCCCCAGAAACACAACCACCCGAAATGCTGTTCTTACTTTGTCTTTTTCAAGTTCAACGTTTGCTCTGAAATTGTCCTTAGCAACATCAATTGCCTTTGTGAAGGAGGCGGATTGTTTTTCATTATCCAAGACTTTCCAGTGAATGGGAATTATCATTATCTTTTATGAATTGGATGCAAAAGTTTCTTGAACCACGGGTGAAAACATTGTCTTCAGAAATGTTCTTTTCTTTAAGTGCCTGGTGCATACCATGCACGTCATCAGATTAGTTGCTTTGTCATATCTAAGCCATTTAGCCAGTTCCTTATGGTTAGGCAAGCCATAGAAAAGTTCTTGGTTGCAGATGATGAAGATGACAATTTAACGTTAATCTTGGCCTGGGCCGGAGCACTTGCAGACACTGTAGTACTGGATGCTGCTGTACTGACAACCGCGGAGACAGTGATGTCGTCATCATCATCTGTACATTGGATTGAGTAGCTGTTTCACCTCCCACAATGATGTTGTCATCATTGTCATCATCTATACTACAAATGGAGTGATCATCAGCAAGTGTTTCACCTTCTACAATGACATCAATGTCCACATCATTACAGCCTGCAAAAACATACTGAGTCAACAGATTCCAGTTTGGGCTTCTTACAAATATTAAGACGATCAGAGATACATTGAATATACAGACACTGATATTCTAAACAAGAAAATATATTTAATATGTAAGTTTAATCGTAGAACTATTTTATTAGTCGGAAACATCTTACAATGCAGCAAACCCAGGAATGGCCCTTTCAATATAAGCCTGCCTTGAATAGAGGCCGGCTTTCTGGAAAATAGAAGACTAGAGTAGACTTCTATACAAGGATTTACTGGTATATTATTTTTGTACGTTATCCACACCGACAACGTTGGAGGTACCGTCTGTTCACTCCGCGTTACAGGCATGGTAGAATGGAGATAATGCGTTCGGTTGTAGCCTAAATGCAATTTATTGGCGTTCAAACCACGATTTACCACAAATATTAAACCAGAGTATGTTTATCTCCTAATTCTAGTTACATACTGATGGTAGTACGGATGGCAACCTTTTTTATCACATTTTGTTTTTTATATATATATATATATATAGAGTTAGCCCGAGTACTCTGCTGTTGGAGAGGTAAACGGACATTTGGACGGTATGGTCGCTCTCTGCCGTCCGAAATCACTCTATAATGAGAACGCGGAATGGCTGACTGCCATACGTTAGACAAAGATTCCCGCTTTAATAAAACAAAAATTCTAAGTTTGACACTAAATACATTTACATTGATTATTTTTGAGTTCGCCGATAACAAGTATTTCACATGGTAACCACTAATACACACACTACAGGAAGAAACCCAACAGCACCCCTTTCCATAACGTTCCGGTTAAATACGTATGACGGCAGAGAGCGATCAAAACCGTACAAACGTTCGTCTAACACTCGAACGGCAGATTACTCGGGCTAATATAGAATATGTCTACTTTGCTGGAACCCCCCCCCCCCCCCCCCCCCCCCCCCCCCCACCCCAACATAAAGTGAATCCAACGACAAGGATTTATTTGTTTGTAAATTACACATCAGCTGACCCTAAAATAGAGACGTACATACTGGCGGCTCAGGAAAGATGAAGCGGTCTTGTGTTGTGGTCGTATTTTATACACATATCAAGCATCAACTTTTTTAAAAATAAAACCTACTGAACTTCCGGTTGTAATGTTTGCCCAATTAATTCACTACTATCATATAACCATTCCCCACAGCTAATATACCTTACAATTTTGGCAATTGTAAATTCTTATTAGAGTTCCTCTACTTTTTTAAAGAATAAATATAAATATATATATATCGTTAAAAAGTGTATGTTTATCTCTACGACAGGCTTGTTTCGTGAGAGAGTTGAATTGCTCTCACTCATCAGATGTAGATTTAATTACACCGTCAACGGAAAGCTGATGACGTAATGGACTCTGTGGCGTCGAGGTTACGTCACTATGCAGGTCTATAGGTGATGTGTGGTATGCGCACAGAAGGTATTTGCGTCTGTGTCGACATGCTGATACGAGTTCATTCTTGGAGTTTAGTGTGCTGGTTTCAGGTTTATACATTATGAACAGTTTTTCCTTCAGGCAGACATCTTTTGCTCGCTGGAGAGTATGATTTTGCTCGCTAGAGAGTATGATATATATATATATACATATATATATATAAACACCGCATTGATTTATTCTAAAAATTTAAAAAATCTTCTACCGCAGTGTCAACATTGCCAAGGTATAGCGACTGCGTCACATTTTGTTATGGTGAGGTGGTGCGTTAAGTGCTGAGTGCTTGCAGTCATGTTACTTTATACTGTTTTAAAAGTATTATACTCTTTCCTTGGAAATACTACTTTTTAATACTTTTGTTTCACATAAAAATACTCTCTTTTTTTGCAAAAAAATAACTTAAGAAATCCAATTTAAAATTTGACCATCGTAAGACTTGTGCTTTGCAAGTATTCTTTTTCAGGAGTGGTTTGATCTTTGTTGAGTGGAGTGTGTTTAGTGCTCTCTGATCCTGCTGCTCTCAGTGACAGGGTACTGAAATACGCAGAACAGAGTTTTCAACAATCACAAATCCTCACAACATGGTACACACCATTCCTTGAGGTTGGTCATAAACAGCAAATAGTAGGACAAAGGTAGGGAATGTCATTTGGTTACCTATCGGGGTAAGTTAATGAAAAAGTGTACATTTTTAAAGACCATTTTGATATTATTATTTTTTTAAATGCAGTGGCAGCATTGTGCTTGCGTCGTAGCATCGAACGACACATTGGCTCATTCTCTGAATGCATTTACCCCCGTCCAAACACTTGTATATCAAAGGCTATGATATATGCTGTCCTGTCTGGAAAATCACAAAAAGATCCACCCCCTTCTGCTCAAGGAAAAAAGTAGCGAGTTAAATCACAACAAAAATTAAATAAAGGGATCAATTGGGAAAATGTTTATAAAATGCCTTATCGAATAACTGACGATGCAAAATTACAATCTTTTAAGTTCAAAATTCATCAACGAATATACTATACTATCAGTAAGCTGATGCAATGGAAACTTTTTGAATTATGTACATTTTGTGGTGATACTAAAGAAAGTCTAGTTCATTTATTTGTTGAATGTCAGCATGTTAAAACTACTTGGTATTGCTTCCTAGATGACCCAAATGTAAAATGAGGCACTGTCATACCTAATGCCGCTGAGGTACTTCTTTTTGATATTATGTATTAGTAGTCCAAATATTGATATTATCAATCTTTGTTTGCTTTTAAAGGGACATTCCCGAGTTTGCTGCAATGTTTTAAGATATTATCGACTAATAAAATATTTCTACGATTAAACTTACATATTAAATATATTTTCTTGTTTAGAATATTAGTGGCTGTATATTAAACGTGTTTCTGATCGTTCTAATATTTGTACTAGGTTAATTTTCATTTTATTTTCTAAAATATATTTTTTCATACGTACGAAATTATTTGAAGACAAAATCCAATTGGGGCTTCTTCCAAATATTAAGACGACCAGAAACACATTGAATATACAAACACTGATATTCTAAACAAGAAAATATATTTAATATGCAAGTTTAATCGTAGAAATATTTTATTAGTTGGAAACATCTTACAATGCAGCAAACTCAGGAATGTCCCTTTAATAAAATATTATATACATATTTGTAGAATGAAAAAAAACTCAGCCAAATTATATTTCATGTTTAGCTCACATTCGTCGTTATAACCAGATTGAATTGTATTCTCTGTATCTTTACCCCCCCCCCCCCCCTCCCCCGGAAAAAGCTAGTAAAATAAGAAAAAAGAGGCGATATCTTTGTAGAGTACTTCACATGTAATACATATCTTCTTGTATTAATTAATAACTGTGTGTTTAAAAAAAAAAAATGTAACATTTCATTATGTACTGTAATAATATGTGTTTGAAGCTCCGAATAAAAAATTGAATTAAAAAAAAGAAATGTTTTCTCTAATAGGAGTAAACAGTTACCAACCGTTTCACATTCTATAGATGATTATTAATAAATCAGTGTGCTCTAGTGATATCGTAAAACAAAACTAGCTGAAGTCGACAAGGAAATATATCTTTGGTGAAACAAATGCGGTTAATTTGAAACAATTTAACTACGCATATTCGTATTTAAGATGTTACCTCAGTGTCGCCGAGCTTTGCAATTGTTGCGACGGGGTGTCACGAAGCGTAGCTGAATGTGGGTGCTGTCGGGTTTCTTTCTGTAGTAAGTGTATTAGTGATTAATATGTGGATTTTTTTGTATCACTTAACTCGAAAATGATTGATGTAAAGGTATTTGACGTCAAACATAGGATTGTTGTGGTATTAGAGCGGGACTCGTTGCCTACCGTTTGGTAGTCAGGAATTGCCAAAAAAAAGACATAGGTTGGTCTCTGACTGTAATGAGAGCGTGTTTATGTCCAAATGTCCGTCTAGCTCTCTTACAGTCACAGTACTCGGGCTACGTTAACTGGTGGATTTTACTAGATAATAAAAGTTTGCTTACCTTATATCAGAGAGGTTCAATTTATTTGTTTTGTCTGTAAAAAAATTAAAAACCCACGCCTGTCGCACTTTTTTCAACGTATATCTGTGACGTGTCACAAGGGAAATAACTCTGATTAGTTCAAGACATCATAAGTTCTACATTGTACTGTATATTTCGATGATTCATTCTGCCCCTAGGGTCCATTATGCCCCACTTTCCCCTATATTAAACGTGTTTCTGATCGTTCTAATATTTGTACTAGGTTAAATTTCATTTTATTTCATAAAATATAGTTTTTTCTTACGTACAAAATTATTTGAAGACAAAATTCAGTTTGGGCTTTTTACAAATATTAAGACAACCAGAAACACATTGAATATACAGACACTGATATTCTAAACAGGAAAATATATTTAATATGTAAGTTTAATCGTAGAAATATTTTATTTGTCTGAAACATCTTACAATGCAGCAAAGTCAGGAATGTCCCTTTAATCTGTAGATGTTTTATTTTGTTTATATCAATTTACAAATAAATGCATAGAACACACCACTCATCCACCCCTTGCAGCAGCAGCAATGCCCGAATTTTATCGGGCAAGAAACACACAAAAGCACCTTCGTGTCGTTTATAAGACAAAAATTATAAATATTACACATTTAGCATAATCTACAATCAATTCTAAAGTCATAAGAGCCTATAAAATCGAGAAATTGATACGTTTCTTTATAAACCTTGACGTCTTCACGTCTTCACGTTCGCAACCAACAGCAGACAAAAACACGCATATGCAGTGCGCATGTGCTTGAGAGTAAGATAGACGGCAAATTTAACTTTTTTCAGTTAAAAAATGACGGATCATGATCTGCACAAATCAAAAAAGTATTTACACTGATAGCTCGGCAAGTATCTCAGGCATTAATTGGAACTGAAACCGCCTCCTGTCAAAATGCTTGACACGGAATCCATTCGAGTCTCCGATTTTAGCAGGAAATCCTCGAGCTTTTTCATTAGAAATGGAATCGAAACGAGGAAAATGACGGTGGGAAAATCATTCGGAAAAATATAACAAAAATATTTTCGGGTAGAACATTTTTTTAAAGTTCCATATTCTGAATTAACTGGTTCGCGACCGCCGTTTTATTAAAATTATAGTGGTGTTGACAGTGAAAAAAAGCCGATGTCAAAATATTGACCTCTTGTAATGAGGTCAGTAATCATCAAATTGTGTATGGAATATCTCGCAGATTTAGAAACCTACATGATACATCAAAATGCATTTGGAATCTGCACTCAGGATTTTGTTACAAATAAAAAATGCATTTGGTGGTAATCGGTAACTTTTCAGTTTAAAGATATGTTCAGATTTATCACATTTTTAATTTTATTTTGCTACTAATATCAATCTGACAGTCTTGCTGATAGATATAACGTCATAGCCGGACAGTTTGAGTTTGTATTATTGAAAAATACTGTTTAAGTTCCAAGTGTTTTATATGTGCTGTGTGTCAACGATATTGGAACTGGTATGTGATTGAGAACATGTATATGCATTTATTGCGAACTGAACTTATAAACACATAGTTCAGAGGCGGATGTGTGTGTGTGGGGGGGGGGGGGGGGGGTTGGGCCCCCGCTAAATTTTGCAATAGTTATAATTTTATTATATATTAATTTTCACTTTTTTACGATCCCCTCCAAACCTCCCCCAAAGTTCCATGGGAATTCCGCCTATCATTGGGGCCCCCCTAAATGGATTTTCTGGATCCGCCACTCAGGTCACTGTAGTTAGAATTATTATTGTCGAGTGATGTCAATTTTTTCAAAGAGGCGCCGCCATTGAGGTATATAACAATTTGTGACAATAATAATGACGTTTGATGTTAAATAGACTGTGTGAGTATCCCGGATAAACTAGTCAGAGGGTTATTTCAGTGTTCGTATTTGACCCGTGTGTATTTTTATTGAAAAACAACGGAATCAAGAGGAGTCCTGTCAAAATGTTCAGCGAACTGATACTGTTTGGGTATACCGCGCGCGCGTGTGTTAAATGGCAGACCAAGCTTGCGCCCAGTGAGTGTCCATGGCTAAAACAATACAATTGGTGACCAGCTCGGGTGAAATGTTGTACGGTCAGTATCCCGGTACACAATAACAAAATCAGCACAGTCTAGACAATGTACTTCAGGATATTTTCCAGTGGTTAGCTAATTATTAGACATTCTTGATCATATGATGCGGCTTGACCAGTTCGACCAGAGATTTGGCAATCTAGAAAAAGGGATGTGTGATATAAAGTGTGGACTTCTCGAGTGTAAACAACAATCTCAGGCTACCACACAGCAAACGATCGAGCTTAGCAAGAAGGTATCGAATCTTGAACAGGAAAAGTGTAAATTGAATCGGGAACTCTTAGATCTACAATCGGAATCTATGCGGGATTACTTGCTTTTCTTCAACGTGCCAGAAGTTCGAGAGAACGAATCAGAGACGGGAAAACTGAAACGAGAGGATACGGAAATATTACTTCGAAACTTTATGTTGAGTAAGTTGAAAGTGGCAGAGGAAGTTATCTACGAGCTTAAATTCGAGCGAGTACATAGATCTGGGTCATTGAAAATAATCCCTCGTAAAATAGTTGCGAAATTTAGCTATTTCAAAGACAGAGAGCTTGATTCCTTCGAAAGCCAGCAATCTGAAAGGCAGAGTTGTACGTGAATGATCAGTTTCCTTATGAAATGGAACAAAACCGACGAAAGTTGTATCCCGTCATGTTTCAAGCCAGAAAAAGACAAATGTGCGGTTCATAAAAGACAAACTGTTTACCAACGGTCGTGAGTACATTCCACCGAATAGCAACAACTTGCCATAGGAACGCGAGTGAGACGCTAGTGTATTGAACATCACTTCGTGGAATATCCAACGGGGTATCCACGAGAAGTTGAAAGATCCTGATTTTATTCATGTTTTCGACGATTCCGTATTGCTAACAGTGCTGGTGAAGAGGATTTCCAAATAAGTGGTTTTGAGTGTTTCCCGCCTGTATCTCGTAAATTCAGTAAAGGGGTCGGTCTGGTTGAAAAATTATATTTCACTTGAGTTAGTCTCTTCGGATAGCATAATGTGGATAAAATTACACAAAGTGTTATAGGGACATTTCTGAGTTTGCTGCATTGTAAGAGGTTTCCGACTTAAGACGACCAGAAACGCATTGAATATACAGACACTGATATTCTAAACAAGAAAATATATTTAATATGTAAGTTTAATCTAGAAATATTTTGTAAGTCGTAAACATCTTACAATGCAGCAGTCAGGAATGTCCCTTTAAATCCGTATTTTAAATGGCAGAACCAAGGGCGATAGAACTGGCAAAATAACTGTTTATAATGTCCGTGGGTTAGGTGTAGTGTTATAGAGTACGCTTTGTGTAACTGTCAAATGCGTAGCAATATTGACGCTTTTGTTGTTAAAGGGACATTCCTGAGTTTGCTGCATTGCAAGATGTTTCCGACTAATAAAATATTTCTACGATTAAACTTACATATTAAATATATTTTCTTGTTTAGAATATCAGTGTCTGTATATTCAATGTGTTTCTGGTCGTCTTAATATTTGTAAGAAGCCCAAACTGGATTTTGTCTTCAAAGAATTTCGTACGTACGAAAAAATATTTTTTAGGAAATAAAATGAAAATTAACCTAGTACCAATATTAGAACGATCAGAAACACGTTTAATATACAGCCACTAATATTCTAAACAAGAAAATATATTTAATATGTAAGTTTAATCATAGAAATATTTTATTACTCGATAACATCTTAAAACATTGCAACAAACTCAGGAATGTCCCTTTAATAATTTTAATGGGGTTTTTTTCATATCACTTGATGTTGATTTTACTTTAAACGAAATTATGGACATAATAAAGAGCCCTAGACGGGTAAATCAGGTGGATTCGATGAAGTACTGAACGAATACATTATATAATATTGTGATCTCTTTGCTTCTGATTTGTTGAACCTGTTCAACACTATTCTACAAACTGGGTATTTCCCAAAACATGGTCTCAATGGATTATTGTGCTTATTTATAAAACATGTGATGTGAACGACACCAATGACTATAGAGGGATCACTATGTTAAGTCATGTTTCGGAGCCATTTACATCATTGTTAAACAATAGACTAATCGTTTGGAGTACTAAATACAATGTTGCTAGAGATGCACAGTTCGGTTTCAAGCCCGGAGCTGGTACACAAGAAGCTAATTTTGCTCTTCATACTCTCATCACAAAAACATTACAGTGAGGAAAAGGCTTGTATTGTGCCTTTATTGATTATCGAAAGTCCTTCACATAAAGCTAGCGAGACATATGTCCGTAAACGGATCCGTTTATAGCATGCGTTAAACGGATCCGACAAACTGTGACACATATATCCGAAATCATGCCCGTTAAACCAACGGTTACGGAATACAACTCTCAAGATTCCCACACAACTTAACACCAATGAGACCTAGTGAAAAGTGATTTTATTATGTTCTAAAACCACAGAAATACATAAAACATGCAAGTATACAAACGTAATCTGGACTAATAAGGTCTCATGTTTGATATCAGGTCAGAGGACGGACCTCACACGGTACTAATTGTGAGTATTCACAGTTAAATGGTAACAATTCCCTAGCCATTGTTAACCCCAACCCCGAGATTAGAATATTACACTGTCCTAATACAGGGTCTTTCCCACTATAACGTCATAATATATAGGAAGCCTTCTCGGTTAACGGTACGTAAACGGAGCATTTTCTAACATTAGAGATATTTCTTTATCCCGTTCGATAACTGACGCGCCGAGAAATGTTCCAGTAGCGTACTCGTAGACCGTATAATCATAACGTTGTGTTTCGAGGCACACGGGATCGGGAAACAAGTGCAACGTAGATGACGAAATGACAGACGAAGAACGCATAAGAAATGATGGCGGATCTGTTGGTTGATTTAGTACTTGCAAACGATGATGAAGACTCACTGTTGATGGCTTTTAATCAAGACGCTCACCAAAACTCTAGCTCTTACGACTTAGAATTCATCCGTTTCAAACGGCTGGATGCCCTAACAGATGTTAAATGCAATGATAAATTTCGTTTTAATAAGGATGATATCCGAAGGTTGGGTCGTGCACTAAAACAACCACCAGGAACTGAATGCCGTCATGGGTGTATTGTAAGTGGTGGAGATGCACTCTGCTTGACGTTAAGAAGACTCTGCTATCCCAATCCCTTTACCGACCTAGAGCCTGCTTTCGGAAGACCACAATCTGTACTATCATTTGCAATAAACGAAACTATTAACTACATATATAACAAACATGGACATCTGTTGCGTAACCTCATCCAACACTGGCTGGATGAAACACATCTGTCTACGTATGCTGAAGTTGTGCATGCAAAAGGTTCGCCTCTGTTGTACTGCCCGACCAATTTGCAGACCTATTCGTCATCAACGTGTAGTTTATAATGGACACAAGAGGATACATGCATTGGAATTTCAATCTTTGATCATTCCAAATTGATTGATAGCAAATTTGGGCTTATTGATGGACGTCGGCATAACGCAGTACGTCTTCGCGAAAGTTATCTTCAAGATCGGCTTCAAGCATTACCACGAAAAGCAGACACTGAAGAACAATATTGCATTTATGATGACCCTACATACCATTTACGGCCTTACTTGATGAGTTCTTATGATGGAGCTAATTTGAGTAACGCTCAACAACAGTTCAATAGTACAATGTCTGCAGTACGGGTATCAGTGGAATGAGTGTTTGAGAAAGTCCTAACTAACTGGGCATTTGTAGACTTCAAAAAACATTTGGAAGTCTTCCTACAACCAGTTGCAAAATATTACCTTGTGGCTTGCTTGCTCACGAATTGTCACACCTGTCCATATGTGAGTCAGACAAGTGCGTTTTGGGACTGGATCCTTCAACACTTGAAGAATATGTTGGGATGTAGGTTCAATCAAACATCACACCATCAAACATTTTAAATAGCAAATATGACTTTACTGAAACAGAACATGGTGACCAATAATATTAGACTAAAAACAAATTGTACCATAGTTTGACACCCAATAGCCGATGTATTTTTCGTGCTGGGGTGTCGTTAAACATTCATTCATTCAAAAACAAATTGTGTATTTCTGGGAACCCCGACCATTGTTAGAAAAATAGGAAAACCCTAATTTTTTAATTTATTATAAATATTTACGTGAAAAAGAGTACATTTTATTTGGACCTGTATGGATGAATGTAGTTTTTCTTTTTAAAAGAAGACATACCCTACTTAAATTTGTTCGTCAGGTTCTCCGAAAGACAATGTTTTTAGGCCATATGTATAGCATTGATTGTTGTATCAGTTATAAATGTTGCACTTAGAACGTATATAAAGTCCACAATGGAATTATATAAGGAAACAACCAATTTTAACCAAAATTAAAGTTTAAGACACCCAATGTTGACTGCTTTTTTCGGGGGTGGGGGGGGGGGGGTGGGGGGACAGGTATTTAATTAAAGTTTTAACATGATGTTTTACAGTCATGGTTCACTGTTCCCATGTGATGTGTGGGTTTTTATTTTACTAAATTTATGACACTTTTCAAACAATCAAACAAGGCACTTTTCCTTCGCTTACATCTCCATTCTAAATTGTCTTTCCTATTTTTAATTTCTTGACGTCTTGGATCAAGCTCTCGTCTGCGAATCTCAAGTTCTTGAGATTTCATATTAGTATATTCTTCTGAGATGAAATCCTTTTTTGGTCATGTCTACAGTAAGTAACGTAAGTATCTGAACAGGCTGTAGCAATTTTATATCTGTTGTTCTAAAAGGCCATGCCAATGATAATTGTTGTTTTTGTCAAAATGCTCAAAGATAACATTGTTATATCGACATCACATAGTTTAAACAAACTTTTAAAAATCCCACATTATGAATAAATAAATACTGTTTATCGACAGCACAAGTGTAAATTGATTAACATTTTATAAATCTGAAACAGTTGGCGGAGAAAAACAGACAGGACAGAACATACCATGACTTTTGGTAGAGCAATTGTGGGACCTAAAACCCACTGGATCCACCAAAGACGTTTGATCCTTCCACACAAAGAACTTCAGACCAGCACTCTACTGACTGAGCTAGATCTCCCCCCCCCCCCCCCCCCCCCCCCCCCCAATCCTCTTCTTAATTGGTAAACGGTTTGCACTGGTTCATTGGTTCATGTTCATGTTTAGGCTATATGACCCCACTTGGTTGCAGAGTGTGCCCCTACAAAAACACAAAGAACAATTCACACCCGCTACCTGCCTATTAATGTGCACTGGGGACAGAAAAAAAATGCCAATGGACACAGCATTAAAATATTAAAATAATATAAATTTTCAATCAGTTTCAAAATATACATATCATCTTAATGCTGGGCAGAAGGCATAAACTGATCAACATGCGCAGTGATAATGTGTGACTGGTGGTCAGTACCGCACCAGATGTTAGAACATCCCCGATAACCATTTAGTAGTTTACCTCCTACACATAATCTTCCCATTGCCCTTTTCCTGATGGCCTGACCTTCGATGACCTGTTCTGGTTTCTCATCTCGCTTGTTCTTTTTGGCTGCCTTGTTCTCTTTCAGTGCCACTATTTCAGTCAGGAGTCTTTCCCGATTATCAAAATCTTCAGCACAGCCTGATCTGTAACAATTTCAAAATCCTTGTTTTATAAACCAATTAAAAATAAATGTACCAGTGCTATCCTTCAATGTTCAGTGTTATAATGCATTGACAAGTGTTACAGCTATATATTTTTTACCTTTACGTTTATGAAATAATATTTAGACCGACAAATCAGTGCCTAGTTATTATTCACCAGTGTTTAGGTGTTAGAGGAAGGTGGGGCATAACGGCACCGCGGGCAAAACGGACCAGGTTAGAGATCTCCATGAAGGAGGTGCTGCCATCTGGTGGGGCTTCATAAAATTATAGAACTTAGCGGCCATGACACTTTCACAACATTTTTGGCGTCAAAATGCAAGGCATCAAGTATCCAACAATGTGGACAGCTCATCTGAGGCCAATGGGGAACCTGATGAAGAGGACACGCAATGCATATACTGTGGGGAGATTTGGAGTGATACAAAGCAGGATAACATGAGTCGGTGTACTGAGTGCCAACAGTGGGCACATACAAAATGCGCTGGGATTGGTGAAAATAATTATCGTTTTATATGTGATTTCTGTGCTTAGATCATATAGGCCAGAAGACAAAATAGTGTGCCAACACTGAGAATTTCTAACTCAGTTTTATCTAGAGAAATGCCACTTAGGAACTAAATTAGGGGCCGTGGTGTTAACTGTTCCTGAAAGGTGCTGGATAAGATATTCCATCACACTATAGTCTGGACCACAGTCTTGTATTGTCAAATAATTTTCAAAGTTGTTACACTCTTTATATGGAAAGTATCCATTCAAACTTCTTGTAAATCGTTAAGTTGAAAATGTTTATACAAATGTATTGTAATTTATGTTATATTTCAAAATAGGCTTACAGTTAAGTTTAAGTTCAACATTTTATAAATTTGTAGTAATTTATGTTACATTCGGTCTTTCTTCTTATTTTTGTTTCTATAAACCGATTTTCATATTCAAAATGTAGGGTGGGGCAAAATGGAACGGGGTTTCCATATTACCCCATGAGTGTGTGTGCTACTTTATGGTGGCAAAATGGCTCTTCAACTCAAAACAATATTTAGGGAGTTCTAACAAAAATTGGATAAGCTTGGTCAGTTTCATTATTACTATTGTGAAGATGATGGGAATACGAGTTAGTTCGGTGGATATGGGCTTCCCAACTTTAAACGTCATCATTGTTGCAGAGAGCCAAAGATAGGGGTCCCGTTATGCCACACCTTCCCCTATCAGCACTCTAAAAAGATGTTTATTATTACTGTATACAACCTCGATGTTTGCTCACAGAATTTACTGTAATTGATTGATGACGTCCAATGTCTGGTGGTATGTTTTTTTTGGAATAAAAATAAATTTACAAAAGTTAAATTTTAAACAAAAAGGAAATGATAACTCATTCAAAACAAAATCATTAACTTCTATCACAACAAATCATTTTTGACAGAAAATATTAATGAATAAATGAATGAATGTTTAACGACACCCCAGCACGAAAAATACATTATCAAAATTTTGATGTAATAGTTTTGGTTTATGTGTAGATACAGGTAGATTTAATAATATTGTATATACAATTTTTGTCAAGATAATAACCTTTTTTTTATTAAAGATCAGCTCCATGTATTATTTGTATGCAAAAAATATAGTTATTTGAGAAATATGTACATTTTACCCTTTGTGAAAGTAAATGCTGGTCTACCATTAAAGCCGCACGCCCTAGTTCCATCCAGCGAAAATAAATTATAATTTGGTTAATCTACAAACCTGTAACACACTTAGATCACGTTTTTATCAAATGGAGTGAAAAAGCAGGTTTTATATCGATAAATACCATGGGAATCCCCATGTCCCAATTGCTTGAAATAATTTTGAAAGTTAGTATTCTGACGTCACCGGTAGATGTCGCTCGAAGCACAACAATGCCTACGTCACGACAAATTTCACAGAGTGCGCACAGACTTGGGGTGTGTTCCTTTCACCTCTCCTGGACAAGTTCCAACTGTTCTGTCCTGGTTGTATCCCCTCTCCAGATATCGTAAGACTTAGCAAAATTATTGGCTTAAAATGAACAAGAAAACGACAACAAATCGGATGTTGATTGCGCGAACCGTGCACGAGAAAACAAACCGAACTAAAATGATAACGGTCACGTGGTATACCAACGTCTGTGACATTGAAATGGGAATATCCCCTCTAAAAATAGATTAGACCTTGTCTGCTCAACGTTTTTTTCTCAGAGGCCCGTGGCATTTTATGAAATACGAAAAATGCATTTTGTGGTATTACAAACACCAGGATTACCAAAATACACTTCAGGTGAATGGAAATGTATATTCTAAATAATAAACGGTAAGTAAAGTGCAATTTTATTTGTGAAAAAATGGTTTTAATAGCGAGAAACAACGACTTAATAGTTAACAACTAGGGCGTGTCCCTTTAACAGTTAACTTCATTAATCTGATCTCATCTCAAAACGAAATTTGTTTATTAAATTTATAAAAATTCTTATACTATGTATTTAGATTGAGAATGAATGGTGAACCTTTTTTTACACTGAATATTTATAAATGCACTGCCTTACTATTACTATAATATAAAATTAAATGGCAGACCGTTATGTGACTAAATCATGTAACACATGCTCTTAAATTGTGTAAAGTGATTGTATTTTGGGCCAGAGGCCTTTTATTGAATAAACTGTCTGTCTGTTAAAATACATCGGCTATTGGGTGGCAAACTATGGTGAAAGAAAAACATGAAGTAATGATCAACATCAATATAAAAATTCAATAGTCAAATAAAAACAGTGTAAAGAACTGTGCAAAAATACAAATATCATAGATAGGTAATATTAAAATTTAGACTAAAAGTCAGTATCTCGAAGAACTTGTAATAAAAGTTCTGAATGGAATCGAAAGCATTCCATCACAGTTCTTTGTCCAAATATATCTTTTCGAGTTTCATTCAGATATTACACTCCACCAAAATATGGCGTACCGTCAGAGTACACTGACAGTGCTCACATTAAGGTGGATGATCTTTCTTTGAGAAAAATTAATGGGTCAAATATGTATGACCGATGCCAGCACTACACAAGACTATTTCACCTTCCTGCACTGTCTATAAGTGGACTGCCACTCTCCCAAGATTGGCTTGATAGCATGTTCGCAATCGCACCGTCCCACTCATGTTGCCAAGTCGAAAACATAAACTGGTTGATTCCATGTTTAAAATCAGTATACGGTACACCAACCCTGGCATGAGGCAAATCCAAAGCAGACTTGGCAGCACAGTCTGCCTTTTCATTACCCCTGATCATAACACGGCTGTGCACCCAACACAATATAATGTCTTTATTGCCATTGGATAAAACGACACACTTTCGTATCACCATCCCAATTAAGGGATGGTCCAGCTTCGATAGTGAGTCGATAAAATAATAAATCTGGATGCAATCGAATCCTTGATTTCTTCTAATAACTTTATAATGACTGCCCAAACGTCAGCACTAAAGATCGATGCCGAGTCAGGCAGTCTCATGAAAAGTATTGTCTGATGGAAAAACTGTAGCACAAGCCACAGAATTCCCATCTCGTGATCCGTCTGTATATACAGGAATGTAATCACTGTACTCGTCTTGAATGTCCATGAAAAATTGCTAACAGCATCTGTACGACCTTTCTTCAGATGCGCAAGATCAAACACAATTTTAGGTGGTGCAATACACCAAGGTGGTAAAACAAAATATGAAGGAGTTTCCAAAGTGTTAGTTAAATCAATGTTGGAAAGTGACAAAAACCGCTGAATACGAAGACCAAATGTACGAACACAAAATATGAAGTTATCCACCACGACTTTCTGGTGGACACGCCATGTACTGCAGATGAAAACACTACTTCCTAAGAGAATCCTTTTTCTTATTTTTGAAAGTTGTCGCAGCGCTCCTTAAAGGGACATTCCCGAGTTTTCTGCATTATAAGAAGTTTCCGACCAATAAAATATTTCTACGATTATACTTACATATTATATATATTTTCTTGTTTAGAATATCATTTTCTGTATATTCAATGTGTTTCTGCCCAAACTTGATTTTGTCTTTAAATAATTTCGTACGTACGAACAAATCTTTTTTAGGAAATAAAATGAAATGTAACCTAGTACAAATATTAGAACGACCAGAAACATGTTTAATATACAGCCACTAATAATTTAGGCAGAAAAATATATTTGATATGTATTTAGTCGTCAAAAAGTCTGTTAGTCGATAACATCTGAAACATTGCAGCAAACTCAGAAATGTCCCTTTAGCAGAGCGGGTGTTAACTTCAATGGTGTTGGGATGCACAGATCTGAAGGCGTCATTACAATTGGTGGTGATTTCGCTCCATTTCGCTGGGTCTTCAAATGGATTTAGTGCCAAGATTTCCTTCAGAAGCATGATGTCAGTATTCGGCCTGTATCGAAAGGCCCCTGCGTGTGCTGTAACCTCACCGTGGTGCAGGGGTGTAACATTCTCTTTGAGAATGGCCAATACAGCACAAATGGAAGTTTAGAGTAAAATTCGGTGTCCGTAAAATTCTGTGATATTTGTATTTGTATTTTTGGCACAGTTCTTTACACTGTTTTTGTTTAAACATTGAATTTTTATATTGATGTTGATCATCACTTTATTTATTTGCATTATCATAGTTTGACACCCAATAGCCGATGTATTTTTCGTGCTGGGGTGTCGTTAAACATTCATTCATTCATTCATTCATTCATTCATTTGTATCGAAAGGCCTTCTTGCTCAGGCTATAAGATAATAAACAGATACGTACCATAGAAAGTCACATTTTGGTGAAGGTGACGATAAGCTAAATAATTTTTAACAAACTTATAAATACGTTAATGTTTAACTTAAAGGCGGTAGTTGCCGAAGGTACGCTTTATGCTTTATTTCAGAGACTTCCAAAATGGCAGGGTTTTTTTATACTGGATAAATATCATTGACGTCATTTGAGGGAACACTTTTTATTTTTAAAGTTATGTTTACATATATATGTTGCACAAGTTACTGGTTTAAAACAATCTGTGGGCAAGCACAAAATTGCGGATCACAGTAATTTCGTACTAGAGTCATTTTATACAATACTGCCTGGTCATTTCGTACTAGGGTCATTTCGTACCATAGTCATTTAGTATCACTGTGAAAGGTATTTTGTACGAACCATTTCGTAAAATGTTGGGATTACATTAAAAATCAGGGATGCCACTAACAGGCAGCACCCTATTTTCACCCGCTGTGGAATATCGAGTAAATTGGCATGTACTGAAGAATGCTTGTTGACCATTCGTAGAGTTACGCTAGCCGTTTGTCACTATCTTTTGATAAACTGGTGCTTATGCTACTCGTCAAACCAAATGACCACTTCGAGACCACTTACAAACAAAGGAACCAATTACAACACCATTAATCTGGTACGAAATGACAAGAAACCAAACTTTCCAATGTCAAAAACATTTTTAAAATGCCGTAGGTTCAAGCCCTGTCTTACTTACAAGTAATGAAAAATGAAGCTGTTGTTGGGTGTTTTTTTAGTTAGTTAAATCCTATTGTGTCTTCTAAGCTGTCTACCTTATAATCTACAATGTGTATTTACTTCATCTCTCACATGCATGCACTGTGTCTACTTCCCAGCATTCACTTAGGTTTCTCGTGATATGCCGCTTTGAAAGCTAGACTGCACAAAGGCACTAAGTCAGTAGTGGGAGGGGAAGTAGTTTAAAAAAGGGAAAACCACTGGTCACCTACTTTTTTGTTGCACATGGACTTGTAAGTCATGTTTGCTATTAATCAGTGGCATCCTCTAGAGTCGAGGCCATGTCTTCTTCAGTAAAGCCACGGATCTGTAATGTAGAAAAAGCATGGTTTAAATCATCTACAGGAGTGATGCGGGATGCATGACTATGTCTATGGTACAAAAGTATTGTTATAAACAAAATAGGTTGTTTACATTAGGATTTTTAAAAATGGTTAAATACAGCGTATAGATTTTTTAGGGATATCATCAGCCATTTCGCTCCTAAGAAATATAACGTCAGTTCGCCGCCATATTGGAGTGCGACTGGAACACCTCTGTTTTACGTTTACATGTGTATAACAATATAATATGTATAACATAATGATACATGGCATAACTCATACTTTGATTATATAAAACAGTTTATTAGATTATGGTATTTTAACAGTACATAACAACAAATAAATATATTTTCAGTCAGCGTACAGTCTTTTACCATACCGGCGTCGTGGTTAGGCCATCGGTCTACAGACTGGTAGGTAATGGGTTCGGATCCCAGTCGAGGCATGGGATTTTTAATCCAGATAACGACTCCAAACCCTGAGTGAGTGCTCCGCAAGGCTCAATGGGTAGGTGTAAACCACTTGCACCGCCAGTGATCCATAACTGGTTCAACAAAGGCTATGGTTTGTGCTATCCTGCCTGTGGGAAGCGCAACTAAAAGATCCCTTGCTGCTAATCGGAAAGAGTAGCCCATGTAGTGGCGACAGCGGGTTTCCTCTCAAAATCTGTGTGGTCCTTAACCATGTCTGACGCCATATAACCGTAAATAAAATGTGTTGAGTGCGTCGTTAAATAAAACATTTATTTATTTATTTATGGTTACCATATTATAATATCATGTACAAATATGAAACACAAGCTCAAATGCACTTTTAAAAAACTCGTGTGTGTTCGCTATGAACGGAGATCGTCAAAAGTATACGCTCGATTCGTCGCCTGTTCCGCCATTGCTCGGCAAAGGACCAACGACAGCCTGTTGTCAGTTTCAGTTAACACGTGCGTTTGCGGATTTCAAATTGTAGGATTCGTTTTAAAAAATGAAATGAGAAATCTTGCGCTGTACGAAGAACGTTCGGTTGAGGATACGGTACTAGTCTTTCGTTAAAACCGGTTTAATCTTGACAATGTATTATTGACAATCGTACCTTCCAATTTCAGAATTAATATTTTATAAAGTGTTAGTAGAACTTTTAAAGCTTAGTTTGTATACTAGTAACACATCTATAACCCCAACCCAGGGCGGGACGTAGTCAAGTGGTAAAGCGCTCGCTCGATGCGCGGTCGGTTTGGGATCAATCCCCGTCAGTGGGCCCATTGGGCTATTTCTCGCTCCATCCAGTGCACCACGACTGGTACATCAAAGGCCGTGGTATGTGCTATCCTGTATGTGGGATGGTGCATATAAAAGATCCCTTGCTGCTAATCGAAAAGAGTAGCACATGAAGTGGCAACAGCGGGTTTCTTCTCTCAATATCTGTGTGGTCCTTAACCATATGTTTGACACCATATAGCCGAAAATAAAATGTGTTGAGTGCGTCATTAAATAAAACATTTCCTTCCATAACCCCAACCCCGCTGAAATCCCTGCACACGCGCCTTGGAAACCCGATACATTTTTTTTTTTTTTTTAAGCAAGGGATCGTTTATATGTACCATCCCACAGACAGGATATCACACACCATGGCTTTTTATATACCCGCCAATGGGGATCGATCCTAGACTGACCGCGCATTTAAAACCCCCCACCTTTTTACGTAATGAATAAAAATAATATATAGTCTTAAAAAATGTTACGTAAATGGAAAACAACACTCTCTTCCTATACCCCTGGAGCGTTACGTAATTTTTAACACCCCCTTACATGTAACGCGTATGCCAACCGCTGGCCACTGTCAAAATGTCACGGCAAATCCCCCACCGACCCCTGGAAAGGTGTTGTACCATACCTCTATGGATATAAATATGTTTTGGAGACATCAGACGACCCCTCGATCAGACAGTTAAATTTGTTCAAAATCACGTGAGAAGCTCAGCGCCTGCGCAAATCACTTAAAGTCCCAGTTCTACTGGCGTCCCGCTAAAATGAAGAAAAACAAAGCTGGACAATACGTAATTGTAGTTGGCCTAGATAATGTAGATAAGCGAGCATTGCGAAACTTTAGCGATGTGGTGGACCTTTTATGTACCAAACAGAACTGAATCATCTATTCTATATGCTTAAATAATAAAAACATTCCAGGGACTACAGATTTAAAGAATGGCTGTTATTTCTTTAAGTTTATCTACAAACAAACTTTGGGGGGGGGGGGGGGGGGGGGGGGGGGGTCATGGATTCATTTAGATTTTATGAAAATTGTACATGTTGATGTTAACTTCCGGCCTGTTTTCCCAGGGCAGCTCCGGGCTACCAGACAGTCAATAGCTTGACCATATAAAATTTATGGATTTATATTTCAATGCAAAATTAATAAACATCTTTGGCGGAAAGCCGCTAGTGCAACTGATAATGCACCTTTAACTTTTAAGAAAACTGTGGCTGCTGTTGTCAGGACATTCCTGAGTTTGCTACATTGTAAAATGTTTCCGACTAATAAAATATTTCTACGATTAAACTTACATATTACCTTCTTGTTTAGAATATCAGTGTCTGTATATTCAATGTGTTTCTGATCGTCTTAATATTTGTAAGCGTACCAAAAAAGTATATTTTTAGGAAATAAAATGAAATGTAACCTAGTACAAATATTAGAACCACCAGAAACACGTTTAATATAGAGTCACTAATATTTTAAAGTTATAAAGTCTCTGTTGATAACATGTTAGAAAGTGTAGCAAACTCAGGAATGTCCCTTTAAGTCTTATGGGGTTTTTTTTTGTAAAGTTTTAAAGTGTGGGTCTTTTCAAGATTTTGCAAAAAACAATTCTGCAAAGGCTTTAAATTCTAATGTGCAAAATACAGAAAATACTCAATCGGTATGTATAACACAGACACTTATATGCCATACTAAATAATAAGCTTAGTTCAGATAAAATATTACCTGATATGTGTTAAACATCATTGTTCTTTTGGCTTTTCGGCGTTATATGAATTCCCGAGGCTACACCAAGATCCAGAGCCTGATTCCCGAACGCCGACTTCAAGAACGAAAACCAGTGCACCTCAACTGATGACGTAGATCACAAAAGTAGGTTATTTCTCGTTGGATCAGTTCCCGGACGGTATAACGAAACCTCTCTATTGTCTGAAACGTGCGATACTCGGATCCGACAAAGAAACGTTGCGGACATATGTGTCGGTCTTCACTGAAAACCTTTGGATCGAAATCATCCCTTATCGGGTGCGCTTTAAGAACGATAAACGGATCGTTAATGGATACGAGTCATTCTCCAGAAAGTGGAACTTTTCATAAGCTTTATAAGTAATGGAATAAGTTGACTCAATGAACTTTATTCTTGAATGATATCAACATTAAATATTTTCTTGACAAGAAACTATACATTGGCGAGCACTATAGCTTTATTTAAAAAAAAATACAATCAAATATAATCATGTTAAACGCAAATCATGTCATTGGTGTAATGGGACACTTGATATCTCTTATAGGTATGTTGGAATAACTATGTGATGTGTTTTTCGGACTAGAATGTTAAATATTATGTCTTTGAGCAATATGTCACTAACAAAATGTCAATATATACATGTTTTAAATGCATATATCGATAAATGGTACCCGATGATTGAATCACAGTTGTTTAACACGCATTCTAACATTGTTCATAATTTATTCGTTAAACTAATCTGCAATATTGTTGGCTATTGAGAGGCATAATACATACAGCTATTCCTTGAATCATCACAATGTGTTGGTCCAAGCACTTTAAAATAAATCAAAGACACATTTCAGTATGTTACACCAATGACATAACTGTTACACCAATGATGCCATGTTACACCAATGACATGGACATAAACTCTTAAAGGTAGGGTCAACTCAAACAAGAGCCTTATGTGTTGGAAAGATGCATACCCGGACCGCCAACACATACTGACACTTTAGCAAATGAAAAACGCGTAATTTTAGAGTTAATAAAAAAAACATGAATATTTCTGCTAACTGGGGGCAGCCATTTTGTTTCGTTTTTGTGACATTGTTAATTATTTCGACTTGTTGCGTAGCCATTTTGACAATGGTATTTTATTTTGTATTGAAAAATAATATGTATAGTGCTGGATATACTTATTGCTGGCTTACTGGGATGTGTATTATTACAAAACATTGCAACGTATGACTTTTTATTATCCCGTAAAAACCAGGTAGATTGTGTTTCTCTAGTTCTAAGGCTCATTCCTGATGTTACGCGTTAAGTATTACGTAACCACCAGCTCGCCAGAGGGCGTACTCACTGAGATGGTACAAAATGGCTGCGCCCGTTATATATAATAGCCGTCACATTTAACCGTTTTAATAATTAACTATACGATTATACTTGATGTTAAGGAATAATGTGCATTATACATCGTTGAATATGCATACCAGGCCAAATGCCTTAATTGTCCCCTCCTTTAAATAAAATATTATAACCAAACTTGGAAACATGAAAATTCTAAATTAATAAAACGACACTAGTATAGGCCTACACATATCTGATTGCATCTACACCAATACACATATCTGATTGCATCTACACCAAAACTATGTTTTTGCAAAAACAACTATAACGTTCATACTAATAGTGAATGTTTAATGTGTACGGAGTTCCAGTTTCTTTTCTATTTCTTCTCAAAGTTTTGGCTCTACCTGATAATACCTAGTTTATCGGAGTCCTCAGTCTTTTTCGGCTCAGTTATTAAGACACAGAATATCATCTTCATCATACCAGTTGATACCCGCTCTTAAATATTGCTTTTTTTTTCTTTTTCTACCGATGCTGTTCATACATTTAACCTGAACATCACCTTGTTCAGTAGTCGGTTATTTCACCAGGATATGCCTTTTCATCGTATACTAAAACACAGAACCTTCCCACAGTTATCGTTAATGAGTTCAGGTCGATCTAGACCAACACTGTTGTTAACTGTTGATCTCTCCAGGTCAGAGTTGGTAGTTTTGTTCGATGTTGCGACAGATATTAAACTGAAATGTGATGTATCAAAACACAAGCAGTCAAGGACCTCGCTCTGAACTGAGCATATACAGCTAACGTCAAGTCTCCATTGTTTCCTTTGCTTTCGTTGTTCTCATCTGTGAGCTGTACAGTACATTTACGTTTGCCACTGCCAACATCCTCATAGTACTTTTGCCGTTTAATCACAAGGTAGGCAGCTTATTTCTCGGGATTTTCATTCCTTCGTTGTCTAAACAGTCTTTGCCTCTCTGTGTTATTTAGTGGCATTTTTCTAATGAAAAAGAGAAGAAAAAACGGGTGCTGTATTATGACATATTTACGGTTCGCACATTTTAGGAAAATTGTATAATAGTCAAGAAAGGGATCTTTTATATGTACCACCCAACAGACAGGATAGTACATACCTCGTCCCTTGTTACACCAATAATTTGAACAGTACAATATGTCTTATACAAGGTATAGGATTCGTGATTGCTCAAAACTAAAGTCGACGACAGTCACTTTTTGGACCCTTGTTTTGGCTACGTAAACAATAAATAAAACATATCCAACGGTAATTTTTTTATATGATATATTTAACGAAAGGTACTTTTTATTTCTTTCATCTTTTAAAACTTAAAATTAATATTGTGCCCAAATTTATGAATAAATAAATAAAAATACCGACCTGTAAACAACGTTGTCTGCTTGTTATAGAAATTTGACAGGGGTCAAGGTTAGTAGACCAGTTTTTATTTTAATGTGGGGAAGTAATATAGCTAAATAAAAAAATTGTACCTTTGACAAAATATGGATTTCAAGTGAAATTACAGTAAGATATGCTATATTTATTGTGTACAAGGATGCCAAAAGTGACTGTCATCGACCGTAGATCTACAAAACAATTGGTCAATTTCGTAAAATATTTTGTTTGGGATTCTATTTTTTCCTTAATAATTATGAACATTTAAACAAGGATTATGTTTCTATTTCAAACAAAAGGAGTAGGTATATATGTCTGTCATTTGGGTAACTGAATGTCATTGGTGTAACATCTCAGCTCCAAAACAGTTGTTATACCAATGACTGTTACTCCAATGACAAAATCACATATAATTAAGGACTGCTCCCTTGTATGAATTTGGTTATGGCGGCTAAAAACTTTTCTTACCTCAGTTTGACATTAATCAATCATAAAAAGCATCCAACATAATTAGAAAATCATGCTAACGATACAATGACTGGTACACCAATGACAGACATTAAATCTACTGCGCATTTTCTTTGAATTTAGCGGGAATTAAAAGCAAAACAAATACAAAAACTTACCAAATAATGTCCTCCAGCTTGACACTTGAGGTCTTGCTTCACTGCTGCTACCTGTAGGAAACGGTCTGAACGTCCAGGGAGAAGTTGGTTGCAGTTTTCACAGTTGTTACACCAATGACAAGTAAACCGTGGGACACGTACTCGAGTACTTCTTAATTTAAAAAGTATTTTGGTGACTCAGTTTTGCACATGCTACACTATATCTGGGATCATACACTCGACATCTGTATTGGTTTTGTCCATATCAAACCAGAATTGATAATGCTGCTTAATGATCTTATAGTAAGAAGTCATGTTGGGACACGTTGCACCAATGACATTTGACATACAATATGTGTTGGATCAATAGTATTTCAGGCACAGAGTGGCATGTATTGTAATCTGTTCCATCAAATATTCATATGCGATATTAATGTTAATGAAAAAATATATATATACTAAAGATTAACTTTAAAAAGTCGCCAGCACCAAAAAGTTCCATTTCCTGGAGAATGACTCATACATGTGTCATTAGCTTTAGAGTTGGTGCGTTTTTTATGTTACGATATCGTTATAGTCCAGGTCGATTTATCTATGTCAGAGAGTCAGGAAGGTTTGAACATTTATTCTTATGTAAAACCTTGTGTAGATGTTATTTATTTGAATATGATTATGTACAACGACACATCGACATAAACTTCGGTGGGTGTCGTTAAACATTTCATTAATTCATTCAAACATCGGTTATTTTAATGCCTATTGTCAAGCCAGTCCTTGGAGAGTGGTAGTCCTACAGGCGGTGCAGTCTTTGACATGTCAAGACAGTCCTGGGAGAGTTGTAGACCTTCTACAGGCGGTGCAGTCTTTGGAATGTCAAGACGGTCCTCGGAGTGGTAGTCCTCATACAGGTGGTGCAGGAAGGATGAAGTAGTATTGTGTCGTGCCCGCATCGACGATACATATTTGACGCATTCGTTTAGTTTAAAGGGACATTCCTGAGTTTGCTGCACTTTTTAAGATGTTATCGACTAACAGATACTTTTTAACGATTGTAATTACATATCAAATATATTTTTCTGCATAAAATATTAGTGGCTGTATATTAAACATGTTTCTAATCGTTGTAATATTTGTACTGGGTTAAATTTTATGTTATTTACTAAAATATAATTTTTTCGTACGTACGAAATTATTTGAAGACAAAATCCAGTTTGGGCTTCTTAAAAATATTAAGACGACCAGAAACACATTGAATATACAGACACTGATATTCTAAACAAGAAAATATATTTAATTTGTAAGTTTAATCGTAGAAATATTTTATTAGTCGGAAACATCTTACAATGCAGCAAACTCAGGAATTTCCCTTTAAAGAAGAACCTTCATCCTCACTGTTAGTGGACATTGATTGCGCCATGTAGTGGAATGTGAATGTGTATATATATACGGATCCGGACACGGCAAAAATCGCTAACCATAGTTTTAATCGGATTTGTTCAAAGATGTCCAGATACGGACACGATGTTTTCGATCGTTCAATGTAGCGACTGAAATAGTATCCGCACGCCAGAAGTTGACAAAAAATAGCTATAGTTTCCTTTAGAAACAGTTAAAAATGTGTTTTGTTTAACGATACCAATAGACCAATAGAGCACATTGGTTTATTGATCATCGGCTAAACATTTGGTAATTTTAGCCCTAAGCTAGCAACACATATATCCGTAAAATGGTCCGTTTATCGGTTCCGATTAACGCACGGGTTTATCGGACCCGATAAACTGTGACACATATATCCGTAATGCCATCCGTAAACTCAGCATTAACGGAGCACATGGATTCATCAGACGATGATTTAATTATTTTGGTTACAACATATAAATTAATAAGAAAAAGGAAAAACAGGAGAATCTGGGAACATGACCTGGTGAAAAGAAGAAGAAACCTAGGAGCGTTTCTCAATTTAATAATGAAAGATCTGTATGATGATGATGAAAAATGTGTGGAATACTTTCGTCTGAACAGGGAGCAGTTCGCACAAGTTCTTCATTTTATTGGTTCTGACCTAACAAGAACAAGCAAGACACGAGAAGTAATCTGTCCTCGCCAACGACTATCTATCTGTTTAAGGGAAGTTCGAGGCTGTAATGTGACAAAATAAATTTATATTTATATATTAATCTATTTAACGATTTTTCATATATCATTCAAATTAATTAATTAAATTAATTTCAAACAGTTTATTAAAACATGGCGACAGGTTTGTATAATATTATTGCAAGACAAAACAAGTTTTCTTTAAATTGTAGTTGTTTTCATTGTATTTTTGATCTTCATTATTGAATTATGTTACAAGATGAGGAAACACATTTTCAGCTTTAATAAATCTGTAGAAGTAAAACAAAGCGTTCATTTCATCCAAACAATTTTATTTTTAGACTATAACCATAGGTATCATTTATTTCGACCAGTTGATATGTTTATAAATTTACTATTCGCATGCAGTCTGCTATCATATCTCCACTAAGCTGAGTATTGGTTGGCGGTGAATGATAATACTGGGTTGAACTTGTGTCGATGCTCACTGGCACGACCTGCTGTGGACGTCGGGACTCATACGGTAGAGGTGTTATTTGCTGAGGTGGTAGTTTAGGATTTTCGGCATTATAGAAGAGTTGTGAAATCTGCAAAAGTAGGATGGATTTGATGTGTTCGGGGAGTTTTCTCATTCTGATCATGCAGCTTTCGAGGAAAACATCTTCTCCGGACTTGGTAACATCTGTAGCCTTGTCTCCTGAAGCAGCTATCTTCTTCTTTAGGTTAATGTAATCAGTCGGTGTCTTTCCTAAATCATCAAGCTTTCTCTTTGGGCCGCGCTTTCGACTTGTGATTACTGTTGGTTGTGAAGGTAAAGCGCAAGATGATCCGGCGTTTGAAGCAGATAGTGTTAAGATGCTTTGACTGAAACGAATAAAAGAAAACATTTAATAAATAATATTTGTTAATATTTTACAGGTTTCTGGCATCTGGTGAATCTTTCACATCACTGAGTTACAGTTACCGGTGCGGCAGGACGACCATTGGCTACATTGTTCGTGAAGTGTGTGAGCTAATTTGGAAAAAAATGTTGGCAACATATATGCAATGTCCCCAGACCGAAGAAGAATGGGAAATAAAATCTGCCATGTTTGAAAGTTTATGGAACTTTCCACATTGTGTCGGTGCCATCGACGGTAAACACATTGTCCTGAAATGTCCAAACAATTCTGGGTCGTTATATTACAATTACAAAGGTACCTTCTCGATTGTACTGATGGCAATGGTGGATGCTAATCTGCAGTTTATTGCCATTGACGTTGGGTCTTATGGCAGATACAACGACAGTGGCATATTTGCTGCTAGCGAAATGGGACGCAGAATACTTAATGGAACTATGAATTTTCCAAAAAGTAAAGTCATCCAAGGTGCAGAAGAGTTGGGACCCCTGCCATATGTCGTCGTAGCTGACCCAGATTTCCCACTAAGCAAGCATATAATGAAACCATATGTAGGACGTGGTTGTTCAGAAGATCAACAGATATTCAATTACCGGCTCTCAAGGGCAAGACGAATTGTTGAGAACGGATTTGGAATATTGGCCGCGAGATGACGGATTTTTCACACGAAAATTGCAGTCGAGCCTGAGGCAGCTATATCAGTGGTTAAAGCGGCCTGTCTTCTTCATAACATGATTCAACTGAACACAACACCTGCGCAGTTTACCATGGTAATGAAGCCACATGATACAACAACGGGTTGCACAGAGTCTCTGCTGCGGTTAAGAATGGGTGCAACAAATCCTGCACGGGCAGCTAAGACAATCGGGGGCAGATTTAAGGACTATTTCAACAAAATAAATGTCTTGCCATGGCAGAAAAATGTTGTGGAACGAGGAAAGTCAAATATTTGAATAACGTCGTAACTTACAGACTGAAATGGTATAACTAATTCAGTTTTACCTCTCTGATCTATTTGATTCTGACTCCTCGTCATCCTGGTCAACTTGGTGGTCTTCTGGTGTTTTGTCTTCAAGCTCCACGTTTTCTTCGTTGTTCTCGAATTCAGTCATCAAGTTAGTTTCAGTGCTGTAAATAAATAAAACATTATGTTAGTACAGATTGAACATTAAAAAATGTTGAAATCGGTAAATAAAATTCTTTCGTTTAGCATACACATAAACAACTTGTTATATTATCTGATTAACCGCATCAACGAAACTCATGTATTCCATATATTCCCATGGTTTTGTAAATTTTGAAGCTTGACCACTTTGTGTTTTCGCTTCTCTCTTTTTTCGGGTATAGGTGTCTCGGAGATTTCTCCATTTTTTCTTCAACTCTTCACCTGAAATATCAATTGTGTATGTGTGTATAGCTCATGAACATAAACTACGACAGCATCACATTTCATATTATAGAAACACTGCAGGACACGGTAAAAACATTTTATTCTGCTGAAACAAATCAACAAACCACCACAAGTAACCACAACAGCATAAACTACGCGGCTTGCTGTCGCAGTTTATGTTCGTGCGCGTGTTCATGTATTTATATAGATGGACTGAGAGAAAAAAAGAGATATTATGTAGGTATAATTATGTGCGTTCATATATATGTATGTATGTGTTTGTTTGTGTACTTGCAGCCAAGACTAAATATCCACCTTATGTAAACAGACCGCTTTAATGGGATAGCCCGGTTCATGGTGTTTAGCGACATTGTAAAAAATAAAAAAATAAATGTGTCTGTAACCAATACTTACCAGTGCATCCAGCTTTCACAATTGTAGCCGTTTCTTCCCATGCATTGAACGCTTTCTGGGAATCATGGTAAGATACATCCCTCGGGTTAAAGAGGTAAGGGCCGCTTCCTTCAATTAAATCATTTACAATTTCTTTTGAAAGACTTGGTCGCGGCATTTTAACATTACCACGTGGTTGGGTCATTCCTAGAATGACGTCATACTCCGTCATACTCGGGGAAATCTTCCTCCGTTAACGGAAGGTAAACGGAGCATTTTCGAGCACTGTCCGAAACGTGCGATAATCGGATCCGACAAATAAACGTTACGGACTTATGTGTTGGTGTCTATTGAAAACCACTGGTTGGAAATGATCCGTTATCGGGCGCGTTTTACGGCCGATAAACGGAGCATTTACGGACTTATGTGTCGCTAGCTTTAGCCTATAGTCTTAAATGCCGCACACTGCCCTTGCAGACTACGGTTTTTGATCGCCGCCACAAATCGCGGAGCCGCAAGCCTTGGTATGGCCTCAAACTAGAGTTATCCACCCATTTGGTTGTCCAAAATACGGAAGTTAATGCGAGAAAATATAGTTTTCTTGTGATGTGATTAATGGCTGGGGAGCTGCTTAGTATACTGGATTGTTACACTGGGTTTGACAGATAAGAGGATGCAGTTAGTGAATATGTGCACTTGGTTTACACTGGATACTGCATAATGTCCCCCAGAGCACATTGAAGTCATGCAAAATTTGTGTAAAATGCAGAGAAATGGGTGTGATTCGGTCCCTTAGCCCACGTGTGTTTGTTTACATTGATATAACGCGGAAAAGAGCTGGACAACAGATGTCGTCCTTTCGAGTGTTCAATGGGCCCAGGCAGGTAATGTTTCCCGTGAAATGCTAATGGCCTGGTGAAATTAATAAAAGTGCTACAGCCACTGGGGCTACATGAGAATACATAGTGAAATTAATTGTGGTCTGAGGCCTGATATAGTAGGATGTTTGACACAGGGTGACACACTTTCATACCTAATTGTGAGGTAACTATGTCAGTTACAGCACTCAAAATGTACATGCTAATTGTCCAGATAGGTGGAAATCTGAAACTAATCAGTTTGGGTGGTGCATATTTTATTTTGTTTAATTAAATTAAATTTTATTATATTTATATTTTCAAAATTTGTAATTTCACAAATTATGACATAATTCAGCATGCATTGTACCCCTATCAGGTCATAGGTCATTCTTTTCAATCAGGCTGTATCCCTACACCCTATGAGAGCCTCACTTTGAAGGTTAAGGTCAAATAAGTCAATATGGAGGATTTCTTCAATGATGTTTGACACAGGGTGACACACTTTGATACCAAATTGTGAGGTAATTATGCCAGTTACAGCACTCAAAATGTACATGATAATTGTGCAGATAGGTGGAAATCTGAAAGTTATCAGTTTGGGTGATGAATATTTTATTTCTTTAAATTAAATTAAATTTTATTATATTTATATTTTCAAAATTTGTAATTTCACAAATTATGACATAATTCAGCATGCATTGTACCCCTATCAGGTCATAGGTCATTCTTTTCAATCAGAATGTATCCCTGCACCCTGTGAGGGCCTCACTTTGAGTAATTGCGCTAATTGAACAAGTGAAAATGGAGGCTTTTTATCAAAAATACCAGAGGGTAATTTTTTCAAAATGTGATCCTGGGCCAAATGGTGAATGTATAATGTGGAATGGGCCTCCCAGACCAAATGGATATGGTGCTATTAAGTTCAAATCACCAATCACAGGCCAGTATCGTACAGTAAATGCTCACAGATTAAGTTTCATGGTCTTTAATAAGGAGATGGACATAGATGGCAGTGACATCAGTCACCTGTGCCATAACCGTCTTTGTATGTTTAAAGATCACTTATCTGCTGAGCCACATGCAATTAACAGCTCGCGCATACAATGTGTGAACCGGGATGTCTGTCAGGGACATGGACAATACCCTCCCTGCCTCTTGCATCTCAGAATGCATAACATATAAGAATGTAAAACAATAACAAAGTTTAATTTAAAGAAATATTTTATGTCATAAATATCACATATAAATATCACATGATACATTTATTCAAAAGCATACATTTATTCACATTACTATTTTTTATTGTTTAAAGTCAGTCTTCAATGTCTAGGGTTCATATCCACAGCAGAAATGCTATCATGCAAACTGATAGTTCCTATATTATATGTATCACTTGAAGGTTTGTGACAAAAATTACTTTGAATAACTGTGGTCACAGGAGTTGTCTGTTCTTTGACTGTCAATATCTAATAATCCTTTCTTGTAGTCAGCTTGTTGGTCTCTGTGCAAATGTTTATAAATGCCTTTTAATCACCTGTGGATTGTTTTGATATCTTTTTTGATAGTCCGACTCTTTGTCCATCTGACGCAGTGAACGCCTCACCCGAGCTGACAGTTCGATGCCACAGTACTTGCACTTTTCTATCATGGATGTTCCCGGGGCGTTGTTCAGCCTGTGGATGGTGGATGCAGCTCTCCCAGTCATCGTTCGTGAATAGTTCACATTCTTAGGTAAGGAAACACTGAGAGAACGGTTCGCAGCCTCACATTTCTGTGTGTCTGTATACAGTTTCATTTGCTCTACAGCTGAAATACTTAGTTTAATCTTCAGAAGTTCCAGTACTAACATTTTGTCATTTTCATTCATATTCAGCTCTGTGATTCTGTGTGTACCCAGGAACATGGATCGGTGCCACCAGTTGTTCGTTATTCCTCCACTGCAGACGACCGAGTACCGCGAACACTTTGAACAGTCACCACCGTAGCACGAAAGTGTCGATTGCAGGACCTTTGGTAAGTTTCGTTTCAGTACACCGATATTACCAGTGTGTAGTTTCATCAGTTCTTTAAGAATTAAACTGCACCTTGCTTTCATATCCTGGCTGAATACCTTCTGTGCTTCACGCTTTTGTTCACGGGTGTACCCAGTAAACATGTCGGGACTGAAGTTAGCTTTGTAACACTTACGAAACTGACTCTGACCTAAGTGGGTTGGATCGGCTAGCCGCTGCACTTTCCACATTGGATGTAGAAGTTTCAAAGCACTACCAACTGCAGCAGATGATCTGGAATCTCCATCTGTTGTGACGTATTTTATGAGAATACCTTGTAGAGCCAAGTCTGTTCCGATATCTTTTCCCATCTCGTATTCCGACAGCGGAGCAAATGGCGGCAAGTTTGCTGTGCAGTCAGGATGACCACCGGGACACGTCACATGAATACCTTTGTTTCTTAACCAGGCTCCGGTCCAACAAAGTTTATTCTGGAAGCAGGCACTCACAATGAATTTTCTTTCAGTCATTGTTTCACACGCAAGTCCTATAGCTTGTGATGCATTCTGGCCCGGTTTCTTCCGACTTGTTATTGTCGTGGAGTTGTATCTCCCATCCATGGCTATGTTAATTTCATCACGTTCATTTCCACGTTTCATGTTAATGTCTTTCAGTAGCTCAACTTTTTGTGCCATATCTTTTTCATTTAGATCTGTTACAGCCGTTGATACCTTGTATGATGTTCTCTGCATGCTGCTCCGACACGGTGGTGGAATGTCCATGCCTGCCAATAGCACTCTCGCTCTCGTATTGCCGACGGGAGTATCTTGGAGACCGATAGCAAGACCCACATTAATTTTTGCTGCATTTGGGCCAGGTTTATTTGTCTTCACCTCATTGTACAATTTGCTTTCAGGAGCAGTGAAGTCACAATTCACACAGTGTAGTGTGACTTTCCAACAAAGACCCCACTTAACCTCTTTTAATATTTGCATTTCAGGCTCGTCGCACTCAGGGGAAGCTGTTGAGTGGTATCTGAAAGCTGCATTCCATGCATCTACCATTCTGTCATTGTCCATTATTCTCATGCCTTCTTTGTCTTTACACTGTTGTTCTTCTTTCATTTCAGACGCAGTACATGTACTCGTAATGGGACGTAGCAGGCGGACTGGCTGTGACGCACCTTCGCAATCTGGAGTGGATATGGTGGCTGAAGTGGAACTCGACTTCGTGACCAAGGCAAACTCGTCTATATTCATCCGGACTACTGGTCGCAACTTCTCAGTGTGAGATTCTGGACTTGCATGTTCATGCAGCAGAGTTGCACCCTTATTCCAAGGTGCATGTCCCTTCTTGAACTGTGTCTTTCGTCTTGTATTGCCTTCCATGGATGTGACTCGTAGTGTATAAAACAGTGAAATACTTATTGTGGTATGCATGTCCACCCTTATATATATGTTCATGTGTGATGTCACTTTCAATTCTGATGCATTAAAACATTTCAGTGCAGTGGCAGTTGACAGCTTTTTTTTGTTCACTGTGTATTCGGTACTGCATCTTTGCAGACTGGTGCCCTGTCCTCTGCATTCAGGTGTGACCTGTTACGGTGTGCAGACACCTTGCTAATTACCCTCACCAGAATGACACTCGAGCAGTCCTAATTTGTAATTGGCATATATTGACTGTGTGCAGTATCCAAAATTTTACAGTTTTAAAGATTAAATTTTGTTTAAAAAGAGAACTTTGTGGGAAATTTTTTTTGAAAATGTATCAATTTAAATTAAATTGATTTTTTTTTTGAAAAAATCATATTCCTGCCAACTGCTATATTTCAATTGCAGAGAACACAATAAGGAGCAAGTTTCTTTTTGTTGTTCAGAAAAATGTCTGTAACTTTTAAAGTTATTCCATAATTACTAGTCCACTATTGGGAATAATTTGACGCAGATTGCCGCCTTTTGCGGCACAGGCAGTCCCCCATTTCACAGGCTCCAATAGCCATATTTGGTATCAAATATTCTTTTTATTGCCTGTATGCAACTTGACATATGTATTTAAATGCCATATGTGAGTTTGAGTGTCATGGTGAAAACAATTTTGGTCTGATAGGCCTCAGACTAGAGTTATCCACCCATTTGGTTGTCCAAAATACGGAAGTTAATGCGAGAAAATATAGTTTTCTTGTGATGTGATTAATGGCTGGGGAGCTGCTTAGTATACTGGATTGTTACACTGGGTTTGACAGGTAAGAGGATGCAGTTAGTGAATATGTGCACTTGGTTTACACTGGATACTGCATAATGTCCCCCAGAGCACATTGAAGTCATGCAAAATTTGTGTAAAATGCAGAGAAATGGGTGTGATTCGGTCCCTTAGCCCACGTGTGTTTGTTTACAATGATATAACGCGGAAAAGAGCTGGACAACAGATGTCGTCCTTTCGAGTGTTCAATGGGCCCAGGCAGGTAATGTTTCCCGTGAAATGCTAATGGCCTGGTGAAATTAATAAAAGTGCTACAGCCACTGGGGCTACATGAGAATACATAGTGAAATTAATTGTGGTCTGAGGCCTGATATGCGGATAACGCCGTAGCAATGTCGCAGTGATTTCATGCCGGTGGTCGTTAGCGCAACAATGACCGCAGAAACCTAAAATTGGTTTCTTTTTTTTCAGTGAAAAAAGCGACCAGGCTGCATGCATATTGAAAATTATGAGGTAACATTCGCGCATAGTTTTTGTAGAATCGAATGTCCTCTACTTGTAGATGTTGCAGCAGGGTGTGGAAGGCACCATAAATAGGACGCCGCAACAACCACTGCCGACACCAGGTCTCTGTGAATGAGGATATGGCGCATGATCGGATCCCTATGGATCCGTGTATATGTGAACATAGCTTAATCATCTAAGCTGACGAGAAATGATATATTTGGCAACAGAAATGTGTTGGAATCTTTTAAATTCTACCCAGAATTAATTTTAAAGTTTTTAAAACACTTTCATTTCTATATATAGTTTTAAAATATATATCTTGATATTTGTATTGTATTATAATGTCCCACTGTGCCCAGATTTTCGAAGCCATCTTAGCCTACGAAGTCGTAAAACTATCGTAACTATGATGTCACTATGGCATGTGCTGTAGTGACATCACAACCTACGATGGTTTTACGATTTCGTAGCGCTATGATGGCTATTCGCCCAGGTACCACCAGCCTTGAGGCCAGTGGCGTAGCCAATTAAACTCCCGCCCGAGGACCACGATCCATTAAGACTCTATAAGCTATATAGCTAACGTCGGCTGACAACAAACTAATATTGTTAAACGGGCAATCCTTTCCTTTCTATTTGAAAACAAGACACGCGTGTTTCATAATCGATGAGTTGCATAACATGACGCTAGGAGTAACAAAAACATTTTCGTCAAGAACTTCTCTTATCTGAAAATCAATGGCTGGATTGTATTACCGTCGATGTGACAGTGCTGGCTCTTGATGAAATGGCTAAGGAGGTACAAACTCGTCACAACCTCACCACTGAATAGCAGTTGTAATTCAATTGTTCCTGAATGACCAGTGTCTTTCTCTTGAGACCCTTCAGAATGGCTGAATTTGGAATAAGTGGGGAAGATAAGTAATCAGCGCGATTGTCACAGCCATACTTAACATCTAGTACAATGGAGTCATCTTCGATTTAATCTTACTGCAAAGTTCTCAAACGTGCCCGTCTGCATTTGGAATGTGTTTATGTGACTAGACAGTAGAATATGTTCACTCTCCGACGGTGATTGCCCTGAATGTTCTAGTACGCGACCTTGGGATCAGCAGACCAAAACAACATAGCGGCTTTCTGCTGAATAATTGAGTAACCCGTCTTTTGAACAGTGTGTACATGCACTTGATATACAACTTCAGAATACTGGTCAGATACTTTTCGCACCAAACAGACTGGATGAATTTTCCAAAAGGAATAGAATAGAATATAATAGAACAGATGTTTAACGACACCCCAACACGAAAAATACATCGGCTATTGGGTGTCAAAACTTTCCAAAAGGTGCAAATGAAGTAATAGGTATTTTGGTAGAAGTCGGTAACAGGCAGATTTAGTATGACTTTGATGTACTAATTACGAATCTGCTTGCTCTTATTTAACGAAATTAAAAAATAATAGTTTTCTTATAGATTGTTGCCGAAAGCCATGTCTGCCCACGTTATTACATCTACATCCAAGTATGTAGTGCACCTGGCAATCAAATCAGGTTGACTTCAGAATGAGTAAATGGAAAGAAAGAAAGAAATGTTTTAATTAACGACGCATTCAACACATTTAATTTACGATTATATGGCGTCAGACATACGGTTACTAACCACACAGATATTGAGAGAGGAAACCCGCTGTCGCCACTTTATCGGCTACTCTTTTTCCATTAGCAGCAAGGGATCTTTTGTATGCACCATCCCACAGACAGGGTAGGACATACCACGACCTTTGATATACCAGTCGTGGTGCACTGGTATATCAACGAGAAATTGCCCAATGGGCCCACCGACGGGGATCGATCCCACATCGAGCGAGCGCCTTACCACTGAGCTACGTCCCGTCCCGAGTAAATGGCTTAACTTAATATTGTTTATTCCAGATTTTAACATAGTTAGGTGCCTCTCTAAGGCCGAAAAAACAGATACTTGTTTCCTATTACATGCTGCAAACATATTGTGTATGTAGGTAGAAAAAACATTCTATTTTGAAAAATAATTTTATTTATAGATATTAAATAAAGTTGTTGACTACCGGTATCCAAAATAACCTCTCCATGTATAGAAATACATTATGCAAACCAACAATACCATTCATCATCGTCCTTTAAATCTGACTGGACAATCAAGATGAAAAACAATTAATGTTTACCCGTCTCCGTGGTGTGGTGGTAATGCTATGGGCTTATGGCTGGTAGGTACTAGGTTCAAATTTCACACATTGGAAAAGGGATTTTTAATCACTGTACCAGCTATGCAGCTAATAAGTGTTTCACAAACCTCAATGGTCTTATCTGTGGAAGGGTGCATATAAAAGATCCCTTGTTGTTTAGTAATAAACAGCAGATTTCCTCCCATACTAACATTACATTCTGTCCTGGGCAGGCAGTCGAGGCAGCTGGACTGTCTGTCCAGAGTGCTTGAACCGTAATTGGATAGAAGCACATAACTTGCGTTACAGCTAAAATTGTTTTCAATGAAAACTGAAAAAGAAAGGTTCTATATTTATCTGTCCAACAACACATTTTTGTTAATGAATATGATCTTTCCTTGTGTATCTAAGAAATGGTAGCCGTACCAAATTTAAAATGTTAGTTTTATTCTGTAAGAATAAGCACTTCTACATCCAGTATTAAAGTACACACTTGGTTTGATGCAATCAATTGGCCCAAAGAATAGAAATGCAGTACAAATGCTCAAGAATATTGATGTAAAACACTTCAATCATATTAAAATTATTAACAGGAACATTGGAATGTTATTTACATGAAAACCATAAACAAAGATTACGGTCCATGGACTCTACTTCAATGTACACCCATATGGCCTTTGCGGAATGGGTGTTTTGCCTTCACATTTGCACTGAACGCAAAGTGGCAAAACAGTTTTAATTAATGTTTTCAAATCATTGTCCACCACAGCTTCCTCAGTACCACAGATGGCACAAATAACAGCTCTTCCAAAGGCGCTGATATAATATGGTATCTCCGCAGGTGTGGCATATGCTAGGGCAGCCCTGTAGAGCACCAACTTAGACAGTGTGTAATTTGCAGGGAGCAAAGGGTCTTCGGAAATCGGCGAAGTTCCCAGTGACCACTTACAAAAAATAATGAAACGATTCGAGATTTTAATGACATATTTAATCATTTGATTTAGCAGTAAACTTCATCAGTATCAGTAAACACCCCCTCCCCTAGCTTATCAGAAGGCCCTAAATTTCTACAAGGCCAGTTTGTCGCTGGAGTAAATCGGAAAACATCGCATATGTTTTAAAAATCCAAACTCTAAAACAGTTAACACAGATAACAATACAGAATGTTATATATTTATTTATTTATTGGCTGAATTGGCCACGGTTAAAGGGACATTCCTGAGTTTGCTTAATTATATGATGTTTCCGACTAATAACATATTTATACGATTATTTATTGGCTGAATTGGCCACGGTTAAAGGGACATTCCTGAGTTTGCTTAATTATATGATGTTTCCGACTAATAACATATTTCTACGATTAAAGGGACATTCCTGAGTTTGCTTAATTATATGATGTTTCCGACTAATAACATATTTCTACGATTAAAGGGACATTCCTGAGTTTGCTTAATTATATGATGTTTCCGACTAATAACATATTTCTACGATTAAAGGGACATTCCTGAGTTTGCTGCAATGTTTAAGATGTTATCGACTAACAGAGACATTTTGACGATTGTAATTAAATATGAAATATATGTTTCGTTCTTGCAAGTGGTCCATCATTGATATATCAAATGCGGTGGTATGTACTATCCTGTCTGTGGGATGGTGCATATACAATATCCCTTGCTACTAATGGACAAATGTGGCGTGTTTCCTCTCTAAGACTATATGTCAAAATTATCAAATGTTTCATATCCAATAGCCAGAAATGTGCTCAAATGTTTCATATGCAATAGCCAGAAATGTGTTCTAGCGATGTCTTAACTATTGGTGACCGAGAAGCTGATGTCATTAAGCAGTATCCGAAATCCGTAAACTTTCAGCTTTCAGTATTGATTAAGTCACTTTTTGCATCATATTTTTCTGTTTTATTGTATTTGTCTTCAAAGTCTTTCTTGATCTGTTGACCAAAACCCTTACATCAATCAGGCGCTGTGTTTATCCATTAACCACACAATTTCCTAGCTTCTAGATTGTCTGAAGTACCTAACGTTATAGCTTTCCTTCCTTTCTTGCATAAATAATCATTATTTCTTTTCATTCGAGAATAGCTTCATTTTGTAATTTGGTAGGGACTTTCAATATACATTCTTATGTCATTTCGTCGGCGCTCCAACGAAGAGGCGAATAATCAAAAAATTGAAAATTGACATAAAGTCATTTTTCATATTGTTTGGGCAGTGTGTTTTGATTCTGAAAACAACTTGATATTTTACTTCTTTAATTAATTAATTAATTAATTACCATTTGAGAATGGGGCAAATCGCTGGATAAAGCGCTTAACGTTCTGACGAACAGCCGAATTTACATTCGCACTACTAAGAATTTCATTAAACAATAACTATAATAAATGGTTTAGTTCCAGACATTACAGAATACAAGCAAATATGCAAATAATTATTACTAAATGTCAAAATAAATATTCTGTTTTGTCCAATATTAAAATTACTTAAGAAAAGTCCATGTCACAGCACACAGTTGAGCAAATTGTTGGGACAGCCATGACAATATATTTCTTATCAGTTAATTTGTCATCTCCAACGATTGGTGATCAACTGTTTTTACATGAACGTCAGCTGAAGAACTACAATGCTTGAAGTAAGTATACGTATTTATTTAACATAATATTGCAATTAACCTAATATTATAAACTTATGCTTGTGTTTTTTTAGCTCTTTTTTTTTTTTTTTTTTTTTTTGGGTGATTATATAATGAACATACGCAACTTGCCCCTAAAAAAAAAAAAAAAAAAAAAAAAAAAAAAATATATATATATATGAAACAGCTACAAAATCGGACATTCCCGAGTTTGCTGCATTGTAAGATGTTTCCGACTAAAACAATATTTCAACGATTAAAGGGACATTCCCGAGTTTGCTGCATTGTAAGATGTTTTCGACTAATAAAATAGTTCTACGATTAAACTTACACATTAAATAGATTTTCTTGTTAAGAATATAAGTGTGTGTATATTCAATGTGTTTCTGGTCGTCTTAATATTTGTAAGAAGCCCAAACTGGATTTTGTCTTCAAATAATTTCGTACGTACGAAAAAGTATTTTTTAGGAAATAAAATGAAATTTAACCTAATACAAATATTAAAACGGCAAAAAAACACGTTTAATATACAGCCACTAATATTTTATGCAGAAAACTTTATTTGATATATAATTACAGTCGTCAAAAGGTCGCTATTAGTCGATAACATCTTAAACATTGCACCAAACTCAGGAATGTCCCTTTAAACTGGCATATTAATATATATTTTCCTGTTTAGAATATCAGTGACTGCATATTCAATGTTTTTTCTGGTCGTCTTGGACTCTCATATTTGTAAAAAGCCCAAAATGGATTTTGTTTTCAAATAATTTCGTACGTACGAAAAAATAATATTTCAGGAAAAAAGATGAAATTTAACATAGTACAAATATTAGAACGATCAGAAACACGTTTAATATACCGCCACTAATATTTTATGCAGAAAAATATATTTGATATGTAATTACAATCGTTAAAAAGTCTCTGTTAATAAAACCTGTCGTGGTTAGGCCATCGGTCTACAGGCTGGTAGGTACTGGGTTCGGATCCCAGTCGAGGCATGGGATTTTAAATCCAGATACCGACTCCAAACCCTGAGTGAGTGCCCCGCAAGGCTCAATGGGTAGGTGTAAACCACTTGCACCGACCAGTGATCCATAACTGGTTCAACAAAGGCCATGGTTTGTGCTATCCTGCCTGTGGGAAGCGCAAATAAACGATCCCTTGCTGCTAATCGGAAAGAGTAGCCCATGTAGTGGCGACAGTGGGCTTCCTCTCAAAATCTGTGTGGTCCTTAACCATATGTCTGACGCCATATAACCGTAAATAAAATGTGTTGAGTGCGTCGTTAAATAAAACATTTCTTTCTTTTTTTCTTTCTGTTAATAAAAGAAAGAACTGATTTATTTAACGACGCACTCAACACATTGTATTTACGATTATATGGCGTCAGATATATGGTTAACCCTTTACCTACCAGCCTGTAGACCGATGGCCTAACCACGACGCCACCGAATGAATGAATGAATGTTTAACGACACCCCAGCACGAAAAATACATCGGCTATTGGGTGTCAAACTATGGTAATGCAAATAAATAAAGTGATGATCAACATCAATATAAAAATTCAAGACTTAAACAAAAACAGTGTAAAGAACTGTGCAAAAACACAAATATCACAGAATTTTACGGATACTGAATTTTACTCAAAACTTCAATTTTGTGCTGTATTGGCCATTCTCAAAGAGAATGTTACACCCCTGCACCACGGTGAGGTTACAGCACACGCAGGGGCGACGCCACCGAAGCCGGTCTGTTAATAATAAATAAAAAAAACATCTAATAAAAAGGGAGGCAAACTCCAGAATGTTCTATTGAGTTTTATTACACCGCGGTGACGGAGATACCCGTGAGAGATTTTTCATATCCCACAATGTGAGATATGCTTTTTGAGAGGTCATGACCTCCGATCACATGATCCACGGAACTACTTTAACTCATTCATAAACAACATTCCATTAAAACTTTACGTTCGTGGCTAGATACAATTAATAAAAATAAAAAATAAAACAAAATAATACATTTTACATATAAAACTTTGTTTTTCGTTATGAAACAAGAATAGTTTACATTATTAAATAAATAAACAAAAATATTTGAAAAGAAATGTTTCACGTCTGCTGTGGCTTACGTGTTTTCGCAGCGTTAAAATGGCACACTCTAGCCACATCTGTGTAAACGACTACGTTACAATCGATGGGTCAGGAGAGGGGACGGGTAACTTCAATTGTACAGCCACTCGGAAGCTATAAGATGTTTAACATTAGAACAGATACCGGACTCATGCGACAAGTTGCGAAATATCGGCTGACGAAAGTAGCGGAGACTGTCCCTTCACATACCTCCCCTAATCCCAACGTTGGCAACCTACCCGTAACTGATGCGACTCGAGAAATGAACGATGAACTTTTTTGGGATGATTTTTTTTGCGAAGCGTTTGAACCCACAGAAAGCCAGATAAGTACCCATTACGATCATTCAGAAATAAATACTTTTATTCAAGAAAACGAAAACCAAAATACCTTCAGAAAGACCACATATGACATTAAACGATTAGAGTCTTTCATGGCCACTAAAGGTGACACACGCGCAATCGAATCAATAAACGAAACCGAACTGTGTGACATTCTATGTTCGTTCTTTATACATTTACAAAAATCTGATGGATCAAAGTACGAGCCCTCCACAGTCAGAGGAATGTTGGGCAGTTTCGAACGATATTTAAAATCCCAAAATTATGGTATTTCACTGATTACAGGCACGGCCTTCGCGAAGTTAAATACTGTTCTAAAAACGAAACAAAAAGTTCTAAAAGCTGAGGGAATGGGAAACTTACCTCACCGCGCACAGTCCCTCAATGACAATGATATTGAAAAATTATGGCAGTCAGGCCAGTTAGGTAGACACAATCCAGAATCAATAATAAACACACTTTGGTGGAATAACACAACACATTTTGGAATCCGAAGTGTGAAGCCACATCGCGACATGAAATGGGGCGATGTGACATTACAAACTGACGGTGATGGCAAAGAATTCCTGATGTTTACTGAGAGGCAATCCAAGACCTGTCAGGGGGATAATCCTCAAACCATGCGTGATGTGCAACCGAAAGTTTGGGCAACTGGTGACGATCGCTGTCCAGTTGACCTCTACAAGCGTTACTCTAACCTGCGTCCATCCGGATTCACCAAACCTGAAACACCGTTCTATTTAGCAACAAACACAAAAGAAGCTTCTGAATTTTTTCCTTGGTTTAAACGCCAGCCTATTGGGGTAAACAAGTTATCTTCAATCATGAGGCGAATGTCAAAAAATGCCGAACTCGCTCCCAACAAGAATTACACAAACCATTCTGCACGAAAATACTTAGTTCAAAAACTTTCTGAGAAAAATATCCCTCCAACACACATAATGCAAATTTCTGGCCATAAAAATATACAAAGCATCAAATACTACAGCCACAATTTTTTCTGCTCCAATATATGGTGGAACCATAAATATTAACTTTTGTAAACACAATAACGATGAAACTGAATCTCCTGAAAGCAAGCCCAAACGTCGAAAACTCACACGTGACACTGAGACCGACGCGCTTTGAAGTTTGAAAGTTTAAACGTTTTGCAGAAAACTCATTGATGGACTTTGAATAGTGATTGTTATATTATAGTTTATTAAACTAATATTCTGTTTACTACTAGTGTGTGTTATTTGTTTTAATTATTTTTATTTTTGGGATGGAGGAACTCTATGACATTGCGAAAGCATAAATACTTTAATAATATAAAAAGAGTGCATAGGCAAAGAAGGGTTATGCGCTCTGAATCACTCCGCTGTTTTGTTTACCCTCGGTGTCCTGTTTAGTGAGAGACAAAAAATATATTTGGCGACTCAAATTAATAATGTAGCGCGTTGTAATAAATAGAATACTATACTCGTCCCCGTGAGAGACCGTTTATATTACAACTCGTGTGTTGTCGATCGTACATCACTCGCTTCCGCTCGTGATGTACGATCGAAAACACACTCGTTGTAATATAAACGGTCTCTCACGGGGACTCGTTTAGTATTCTCTATAACCTCCTTGTAATTATATACCTCCACTAATTATATTAGGGGTGGGACGTATCCCTGTGGTAAAGCGCTCACTTGATGCACGGTCAGTCTGGGATCGATCCCCGTCGGTGGGCCCCATTAAGCTATTTATCGTTCAAACCAATGAACCACAACTGGTGTTATCCTGTATGTGGCATGGTGTATATAAAATATCCTTTGCTACTAATGGAACAATGTAGCGGGTTTTCAATATATTGCAGGCAGATGTTTTTAAACACACTGGACGTAACAGACAAACAAGTTCGCACGGTTCTGGAGAAGACTAATGATACTGGGGTGATGGCAAGAGGAGGTCGAGTTGCCTCGCTTAAAAAGCGAGATGAGAATGTACGGTATCGTATGCAATACCATATTAACAGATTTCCATGAATGGAATCACATTATTGCCGAAACAATTCAGCATATGAGTATTTGTCTCCGGACCTTACTCTAATGAAATTGTTTGACATGTTCACCAAAGAGAGTGAAGCAAACCAAGGGTCATACCCGCTGTACTGCAGAGTTTTCACCTCAATGAAATTGAAATTCCATGTCCCCCAGAAAGATATGGGTGGCTTATGTGCTTCATACCGTCAGGCTGAGAGGGATGGAAAAGAAGACACTCCTCTCAGAGAAGCATTCAACACTCACGCTTCTGAGAAGACAAAAATGAGGGAGATCAAGAACGATTTAAAGTGTGATCAAGATCCCTCTGTCACTTTAGCCTGTTTTGATTTAGAACAGGTTTTATGCATACCAAAATCAAACCGATGTGAGATGTCTTACACGCGTAGACTGGCATGCTATAATTTCATTGTCTATAACGTAAAGTCCAAATAGTATGACTGTTTTATATGGCACGTGGGAATCGCTTCACGTGGAGCAAATGAAATAGCATCAAATTTGTACAGTTACCAACAACTAATAGATGACAGACAAAAAAGCTAAATTTATCTATTCTATGACTCGTGCTCAGGCCAGAACAGGAATACAATCATACCTGCCATGTTCCTTAGTTTCACTAGTCAGTCTAATTATATCAGTGAGATAACATTGCAACTTTTTTTATAACCACATCGCCACCAAAATGAGGGTGACAGTGTACATAGCTGTATAGAACGGGCAATGATCGTGTTCCTGAAATCATGCTACCATCCCTGAACTCTCACGACATCGTCGAAACCATGTCATCCAGTTACAAACATCTGACATATCTGGTTGGAAGAAACTTTCCATCGATATTGGTGTACTGAGGTGCAGATCTGCCACAAATGGCGTGCAGGTAGACTGGACTAAAGTCAAACAAATACATGTTACTAAACGTTCTGCACTTCAGATTGGCTACAAGATGTCACACCATGACGACCAATGGTTGTGGCTAGACCTTGGTCAAAGGAGACAGCCTAAACCGATCTCCGTCCCAGAGAAAGCATGTTAATGTTCACCACGGTTGTCGGAGGCCAAATACAGAGATATTATGGAAATGATCAGAGGAGACATGTCAGTGATTTTACATCCCGAGCATAAATCATTTTATAAAAACTTGCCGCGTTAGATCTCGTACTATGGAAGTCATCATTGCATCAGCAGTTACTGCCACCAACTATGTAAATCTGCAATGAAATGTTGTATTGTTATTCTTTTTCAATAATATTAATTGCTAGTTTACTATTTTTATGACAATGCAGAAATAAGACTAATTGATGTTCATGTTAAATTTGTTTTTGTTAAATTTACCTCCAAGTCATTATTAAGATCATGAAGAGCCATCTAACCTATCGTGTCAGTTACAGGTTTGCTAATTATTATGCTATAATTAAATTATTTAATATCGTTAGAATAATATTACATTCATTCATTTCAACTTAATTATTTTTCTAGCTGATGTTAAGATAAAAACACCATATACTGGAGACACCCCCGCTATCTGGGCGGTCTGTCCAATATAGGGTAGTTGTCAGTGGTTAAGAGAGATTTAATAACCGAGGCCGGTTGTGGTTAAAGAACAGAGGTTAAATGCATTGCAGCATTGCTAGGCTATATCCATCAAAAAGGAAAATCGTGGTCTAATCATAAATGTAGAGTAATACATTATTTCACAAAAGGGCGAATATTCACACACCGGTTTATACAGCCCCCTAGTTAATACAAACATACTAGTATACAGAATAACATAAAACCAACTGGAATTGCCATTCATTATCTTTAGGTGAATGCTATCAAAATGTTGTGAGATTTTATCATATCAGTTGTAAATAGGATCATTTTTAAAAACGTCAAATTTTTAAAACGTTATTACATACTTTTTCTAAACTGCATATTCTCCCCTTCGTCGGAGCGCCGACTATTTCAGCCGTTTCCTTTTGTATTTCATTATCAATTTACTGTATAACAAATACGTATAGGACAGAAACAATGAAACTTCAACACATTTGTACATCCAGGATCTTACACCTGGAAGAATGCATACAACATAATATTAATGTGTAAAATCAATAAATGATTAAATATCACTTTGACAGTAAATACTGACATGCATGCTTCATATGAAATTAGTCGCATCATATGTGAGCTTAGCATCTTGAGAAACATAAAATATCATGTATTACAAGTCACATTATAGATTTTGGCCGACATTGTGATTTGTTTTCCCTTTACCGATATCAAACATTATAATAGGTAAAATTCCACCAGATTTGGATTCAACAGACAAAATGGCCATAAAAACAACTGCTAACAGTCGTAGTTCGCCCATCCCTATATATATATATATATATATATATAAGGCAAAAGTTATTGTGACATGGATTGTTTGGAGTAATAAATTTGTGAATGGATTTATGGATGTAAACCACAGAAAATGTGAATGAAACAGCTCAAAGAAATACAACCAGGCAGTTGTTGCAGCGATTGCATGCTTTGTGCAAGAAATATGGAATATTCGGGAGAAATGCTGTCCAGTGTTCACCATAAAAGGCCATTCAGTACATTGAGTCGCAAATCAATGCCACTCTGTCCAGCCTTCAGAAGTCAGAAAAACACCATTAGTTAACTGTTTGATGCAATTTCGTCATGCCACGCCTCAGTGAAAATTACAGATGGCGCAATCTAATTAAAATTAGCTCCACTATTACATGTGGATCTAACACCAGCCAGTTGGAGCTCATGTCCACCAATCAAAACCTTACTTGCAGAATCACGCCAGTGATTTAAAACTAACAACACTGCGTAGTCCCCAATGTCCAGGTAACATTTCGTCTATAAATAACAATTTAAATATTGACCAATCACACTTCACCTTTTATAACGTTATTTGGGAGCATACAAATTCTAAAAATATCGGGCGAGTCTATTTTAGTGGCCGCAGTATAGCGAACCATACCAATACGTACGGGGTGGGTTATCAGTCTTCAATTTTACATTAAAAATTATTTATTTATTTATAAAACCCCCCAACTAAATCAGTCTTCAGTTTTACATTACAAATTATTTATTTTATAAAATAAAACATGTTTTAAGGCATTCGTAATTCACACGAAACATGTCGTATACCCTCAGGATAATTCGGAATGTTTTCAAATTATTTTTAAATCACTGGCAGGATTCTGCAAGTAAGGTTTTGATTGGTGGACATGAGCTCCAACTGGCTGCCGTTAGATCCACATGTAATAGTGGAGCTAATTTTAATTAGATTGCAGATGGCGAGTCATAGGAATGCTTGAATCTTGGACCTCGCAGCGTGACGTCGCACGTCAATTCAACGCCCACAGAAACACCATATCAGTGATAGAAATACGAATTCAATTCACTTGTCCACCGGACAAGTATACCACAACATCTACTTGTGCGCCAATAGTTCCAGTTGTCCATCTATGTAGGCAGGAAGTGGATGCAGAAGGAAAAGTTAAAACCCCCAAACAAAAGTCATAAAAAATTAGTGTTTTTGTTTAGGATTCAACGAAAATCAGTTAAATTGTTCTCGAACACATTCCCTTCAGAACACGTCACTGGTTTTCAACTTTCACTTTCAGCTGAAGGCCTGTAATTAATTGTTTGGCGGTGCTTGTCGAAATCACCTGTTATACATGAAAATATGCCTGTCACCAAATGTTAAAATAATGTTACTGTTGTCCTTTATTAATCATGTACTGTTACGCACAAGTTTACATGATGCAGTGAATCTCCTCTAAACAGTACCCTAAACCCATGGGCCAAATTGGGCCGTTGCACGTAATTTCGATCCATGGGTATCCAGTTTACAGAGGGGATTGAGGTAAAAGTCTTTGTTGTATTCTGTTCACTATTAAATATGGAAAAGGTAATAAAACTACTAAATAACGACTCAAATGTGGATAAACTGATGCAGTTTATAAGTAATAAACCTGTCAAATACCAACTACAATCAAATGTGGATAAACTGATGCAGTTTATAAGTAATAAACCTGTCAAATAACAACTACAATCAAATGTGGATAAACTGATGCAGTTTATAAGTAATAAACCTGTCAAATAACAACTACAATCAAATGTGGATAAACTGATGCAGTTTATAAGTAATAAACCTGTCAAATAACAACTACAATCAAATGTGGATAAAATGATGCAGTTTATAAGTAATAAACCTGTCAAATAACAACTACAATCAAATGTGGATAAACTGATGCAGTTTATAAGTAATAAACCTGTCAAATAACAACTACAATCAAATGTGGATAAAATGATGCAGTTTATAAGTAATAAACCTGTCAAATAACAACTACAATCAAATGTGGATAAACTGATGCAGTTTATAAGTAATAAACCTGTCAAATAACAACTACAATCAAATGTGGATAAACTGATGCAGTTTATAAGCACTTAGCTGGGGAGGTCGTGGTGCGTTTTCATCATCAAACAAGTTGACGTTTTGTCAAACTTTTGACATGTTACAATTTCATTTGAAAATTAAATACAGTCGATATCTTTCCACGAATCAAAGCCGAAATATATATTTTGTTGAATACACGTAAAAAACTTAATATAAAAAAAAATGAAATTCACGACTGTCCGGTCACTGCGGAAAGGCCTACGAGATGTAAACGAATTTCAATCACGTTCGCAACTCAAATACCTTTACAATAACAAAGCTAATAATACACATAATGAATAATGTGTACTTTACTTACTTCAAAATAAACGTTTCCATTTAACTTTGAATGAATGTTTAACGACACCCTAGCACGAAAAATACATCGGCTATTGGGTGTCAAACTGGTAATCGGGAAAAGCAAAGAACTGTGTAAAAATACAAATATTACAGATATATAATATTAACATTTAGAATAAAACTCAGTATCACGTATAAACTGCAATAAAAGTTCTGGATGGAATCGAAATGATTCCATCACATTTCTTTGTCCAGATATATCTTTTCGAGTTGCTGTTAAATACTTACACTCCACCAAAATGTGTCGCACAGTCAGAATACACTGACAGTGCTCACACTGAGGTGGAGGATCTTTCTTTAAGATAAATGAATGGGTCAAGTAAGTATGACCGATGCGGGCACGACACAAAGACTATTTCATCCTTCCTGCACTGTCTTTAGGAGGACTGCCACTCTCCCAAGACTGGCTTGATAGCATGACGCTTGTTCGCAAACTCACCGTCCCAATCATGTTGCCCAGAATAGGTCTTTCAAGGTACGAATGGGATCTACGTTATCCGATTCTTACTCCCAAGAGATGGGTGTGCCTCAAGGTAGCATCCTGTCAGTAACTTTATTTTCCGTGAAAATTAACAGCATCACCCAGTGTTTAAAATCTGGCGTTGATAGCTCGTTATATGTCGACGATTTTCAGATTTGCTACAGGTCGTCTAGTATGAGTATCACTGAACGTCGGTTGCAGCTTTGTTTGAATAAGCTTCAACAATGGGCAACTGACAATGGATTTCGATTCTCAAAGTCAAAAACAGTCTGTATGCATATCTGCCAGAAAAGAGGTCACCATTTAGATCCACAGCTGTTTCTGGACAAAACTCCGGTTCCAGCTGTGGAGGAGACCAAATTTCTGGGGGTTATTTTTGACAGGAGGCTATCTTTTGTTCCTCATTTACAGTATGTGAAAAAGAAGGGCTTAAAGGCCCTCAATATCTTAAAGGTTATTGGCAAGACTGAATGGGGAGCAGATCGAAAGGTTATGCTCCGACTTTATAGATCTTTAGTTCGGTCTAAACTTGATTATGGGTGCATTGTGTATGGGTCAGCACGTAAGTCTTACTTGCAAATGCAAGATCCTATACACAACCAGGGACTTAGGCTTTGTCTTGGTGCTTTCAAAACATCTCCTGTGGAGAGCTTGTACGTCGATGCACACGAACCTAGTTTGGGATGCCAAAACATCCTGCACACAATGCGGTGTTTGATAATAAATATATGAAGTTATTTGATGCGAAACCGAATGCGATTCGAACATTTGGTCTTCGCATTAAGCAGTTTTTTTTATCAGTTTCCAACATTGATTTAACAGACATTTTGGAAACACCTTCATATTTTATTTTGCCACCTTGGTGTATCAAACCAGCAAAAATTGTATTCGATCTTGTGCATCTAAAAAAGGATCGCACAGATGCAGTTATTTATAAACAACATTTTATGCAAATCCAAGAGAGGTACTGTGATTACATTCCTGTTTACACAGACGGATCACGGGATGGGAATTCTGTGGCTTGTGCTACAGTTTTCCCATCAGACGCAATAATTTCCATGAGATTGCCCGATTCAGCATCAATCTTTACTGCTGAAACCTGGGCAATCATTAAAGCCCTGGAACAGATTATGGATTCATGTGTATCCAAATATATTATTTTCACACTCACTTTCGTGTCTCCAAGCTCTACAGTACATGAAATTGGAGCACCCGTTGGTTGGAATGGTGATACGAAAGTGTGTCTTTTTATCAATTGCCAATAAATATGTTATATTTTGTTGGGTACCCAGCCATGTTGGCATTAAGGGTAACGAAAAGGCAGATGTTGCTGCCAAGTCTGCTTTGAACATGCCCCGTGTCCATGTTGGTTTCCCCTACTGTGATTATAAATTTCATATTAACCAATATATTTTTTCCACTTGGCAAGATAATTGGGACGGTGCGGTTGCGGTCAAGCCAGTCCGGGGAGAGTGGCAGTCATCTTACAGGCGGTGGATGAAGTAGTCTTGTGCCGTGCCCGCATCGGCCATACATATTTCATACATTCATTTATTTTAAAGAAGGATCCTCCTCCTCAGTGTGAACATTGTCAGTGTACGCTGACTGTGCGCCACATTTTGGTGGAGTGTGATCATCTAAAGCCGACGAGAAATGATATATTTGGCAACAGAAATGTTTTGGAATCCTTTTAATTCCATCCAGAATTAATTGTAAAGTTTTTGAAACATTTTGACTTCTATACAAAGTTTTAAGGTTTACTTACCTCGATTTTATGTATTGTATTATACTTATCCCCACAGCTCCTTACACTGTGGTTTTACATAAATATATATAAATAATCTTTTCATATACTTACCATTTGTGACTCCCAATAGCCGATTTGTATTTTTGTGCTGGGGTGTCGTTAGACATTCATTCAATCACGGTGCCATTTAACTTTGATTGCTTACTTGACATTTGTCTAAAACGCAACACAACCTGAACTGAAGGTACCGTAGTGACAACAAAACCGGAGTCTCGTCCAAGGCAATATTCTGCCATAAATGATGACTGCTACCTGTGGGACCGTGTGGTTTCGGAGGTACAATTTACACTAAATAAACACAAAGGAACTAGATGATTGACCACTGTTTAGTTTAGAAGGATAGGCCAAAACATTCATTTAAAGGATGCGTTGGTCATAGAGCCGCAACGCATAGGGCATCCTCGGGTCTATTATGATATAATCTTACAATAACTCTGTCAAAACATATGCTTCCTGATGCTTGATAACTTTATTGTGAAATAACAGGAAACAATTATTAATCACATCTAGCCGTAACTCTTTCTTCCTGGCTTCATATGTAGTGGTGTTCTTTTGATCATAATCATAAGTAAAGTTGAAGTAGCATGGCTTGTGATAGTAAAGATCAAGTCCATATACATCATAGGATGTGCTACTAAGTAATACATCCAAACGTTTTGCTGCAGCATAGTATGTATTCTCCTTGACATTGATTTTCAAATCCATGTGACTTTTGATTCTGGTGAAAGAATCGTCTTCAGAGCATCTCCCAAGACCACCATTGTTACACTGTTTATTATCAGCGCTCGTCTTCAAATTATAGATGAAACAGATACGCTTGTTCTATGATGTTTCCCTGGGGAACCTATATGGTTTGCTGTTCATTTCACTGGATTCAGGGACATATTCTGAAGTGGATTGCTTAAGTTGACTGCACTAACATGTCTTTTTGATAACTGGACAGTCTTGGCGCAGCTAACTGATATTCTGCGTATGGGGGCTAAGATCACAAACTTTTATCTATACCTAACCATTTGTTAGCTACTATTTGAAGACCTTTCAGACCGCTCAATGTTATAATTGATATGTCCTCCTTGTCTCTGATAGTTAGATTACAGAGAAGGCACCTCCTTCTATCCTCTGCTCCTGTGGTAAAACAAGGTGACGCCACCATTTTTAATACTGAAATACAATTTTCATTCTTGATAATTTTATAAAACTTGGATAAGTAAAACATGGCCCAAAGAATGAATGCGGCAATATTGCCTGGTTTGAGCTAAATGGAAGAAAACTTGGTGTTTTACAAAACCGGTAATGAAAGAAAATGAAACAGTGTTTTACAATTCCCAGTGCTTTTATGAGATCTTAAATGTCAAAATGAAAACGTTTATATAACAATGTTTTAGAAGCTCTGTTTTAAGAGCTTAACTAATTATGTGGTTATTTCAATTGACCCATTTTTTTTTACTTACGAGTTTTGTAAAATACCTCTTCATTTGGCATATTTAAATTAAATAAAGCTCTAGACCACAGATTCAGTTTCCTCTACCATAAAAACCCCATATTAGAAACAAAATGTTAATTGATTGGGCAAACAGAACCTTCCGAAAAAGGATTTTAGTTACTTTGGCAGCCACTTTGGATCTGAGGCCAAATTCAAGGTGGCCCAGAAGCTAATTTCAAAGGGCATAGGTTATAGATGATGGAAGCACTGAGATAACTTTTACCGGAAAAGAAATCAGTTTTGTCTTGGGTGGGTCCTGTCTATAACCCGAATACTCTGCCGTTTGAGAGCTAGACGGACATTTAGATGGTTATGATCGCTTTCTGCCGCCAGAGATAACTCTATAGCGAAAACACGGAATTTCTGCCCACCACTGGGGTAGCAGATTCCCACTGTAATACAACAACAACCTTACGTTTCACACTAAATTCCATTACATTGATCATTTTCGAGTTCGCCGATAATAAATATTTCACATATTGATTACTAATACACACACTACAGGAAGAAACCCGACAGTAACCCCTTTCAATAATGTTCCGGTTAAATATGTAGAGCGATCATAACCGTCCAAATGTCCCGTCTAGCGTCATACATCTCGTTAGGAAGCACAGAGATCGTAAAAAAGGAAACCTACCGATAAAGCAGCAAGGGATAGTTGATTGCAAACTGTTTAAAACTTGTTTTTATTTATTATTATTATTTATTTATTTTTAATATTATTTTTTAAATTTTATTTCTGTTAACAGACCCTCTAAAACCCGAACGCATTTGTCACATTTGCAAACTCTGAAGAATACGTTTTGTGAAAGCACATGTGTGCGATACAAAATAAATTTATGACACGGTTAGAAAATGTCTTTTATCACCATAGTAAGATTGAATAGGTATGTAATAAACAATATTTCCATATACTTGCCTTTCCTGACACCCAATAGCCGATGTGTATTGTTGTGCTGGGGTGTCGTTAAACATTCATACATTTATTCATTCGCTAAAATTTTAAAACATATTACCAGACTTTTTTTTTACCGGATGTCGAATTATGCACACACCGGAAATGACAATATGCTATAACTGCGCATGTGTTGACGATTCACTGCTGAATTGGAAAATGATTGGCAAGTATTTGTTTAACGTGGAGTGGGAAGCTAAATCACTTTACTGTGACTGTGCCTGAACGTCTTGGGTATAAGCACGTTAATAAATTAACAGTACTAGGACTGGTTAAGGTCACGTAAGAATGACAAACAGAAGGCAATATGTGTTTTGTGTAATAGTTTTTTATGTAACCAGCATGGGCGAAAGTGCGGTGAAATCGCACTTGCGAAGTGAGAAGCACAAACAAATGTACAAATTTCGCCGACCAACAGTTACAATCACTTAATTGTTTTGACACATCTGGATCATCGGCGACTTATGTGTTGCATCTAGTGAATTATGTTATACTTGTATTGAAAAAATAAAGTCCTTGAAAACGAGAAATATGCTTATCATGTGCTTTAAAAATCCCTATATAATAATAATTTTAAACATAAAATAAGCGTTAGATGTGTATTTCGGACTGGTGTGGATGATTGGTTCACAAATAATAAATTGCACAACATATCATAACGCGCTTTTATGTGTAATAAATAAAACCACCATATCTCAAGAAAAACAAACAAAACAACATGAATCCTGCCTATCTAGCACACACAAAACAATTCCTTTATACTTCACATATGATCTTTTCCGCAAACTGTCAACATCCCCAGAGTACAAAGTTTGTATCATTTATCTTAATTACCAAACATAGACGGACAGATGATATCGTTGTGCTGGTCATTAACAGGATGATGGCCTGGAGACGTCAGCACCGAGAAAACTCGGCCAGGAGACATAATTGCATGCCACCCTGACCGAGATAGGTTTTAAATACAGAGAACCGAATTACTCATGATTCCTTGAGCAAGATTCGTCGTCTAAAGTACTGTATTCGACTTCACCAGCCTAACGTTTTGTACAAAGTTTTTACTAACCCTTTGTTACGTCGCTTTGTTAACCGTTCGTTTGATCATACGTTAATATATTTTTTTATTTAACGATTTTCTAAATACTAGTATACATATTCGTATAGAAATAGCAATAAAAGCAAACATATTTGAACAAAGATGTGATACTGTGCACTAAAATATTCGATTAAACGAGTGATTATGACAAAAGGCTTTCACGAAAGCCGAGTGTATACCTCCCCGCCCGTAATCAATTTCGATACGTATTCCGGTGGTAAAGCGTTCGCCCGATGCGCGGTCGGTCTAGATCGATCCTTGTCTGTGGCGTATTGGGCTATTTTTCGTTCCTGTCACTTCACCACAACCGGTATATCAAAGGCCGTAGTGTGTGTGCCATCCGGTTTCTTAGAATAAAGGAAGGAATGTTTAACGACACCCCAACACGACAAATATATCGGCTAATGGGTGTCAAACTATGGAAATTGCAAGCAGTAAGTGTCCTGTTTGAGGGATGGTGCATATAAAAACTCCCTTGTTATTAATGGCAAAGGGTTAGGTTTCCTCTAAGACTTATCTCAGAATAACCAGATGTTTGACATCCGATAGCCGATGTGCTCTAGTGGTGTCGTTAAACATAACAAATGTAACTGTAAGCTGATTGTGGTGATACAGTAACAACATACAGTAAATGCAAACATTGAAACTGCAAACGAATGATACACCGCCCTATCTGCAGTGCATTCTAATTAATTTTTCAACCGGTATAAATGATTTCTAAACCTGACAAGTCGATTGGGAGAGCTGTGATTGCTGTTAGTAATGCTAAAAAAATAACCCTCTTGACCCTCAAATCACGTACTGTTGAAATTAGTAATGGCTTAGTCAGATGTGCCACAAATATATACGAACTGGCTCAAAGTATCTGTGCCACTCTTTATATGTGGAAGATGCTCACATATCAAGCACTTACAACACAGTGGAGGGTTGTGGGAACTTTGGCTCTGGAGAGCATTCCAAGAGAAACATCTATATGGTTATGCTATTTTATCGCTTGGAAAACTCGTTAAATCTAGCGACTCACACCAGTTGTACAGTGATAGTCTCAAAGAAGAAAAGAGTGATTTCTTAGAGAGGTAAATAAATCCACAGTCACAAATCAGTCAAAGGGATTAAGTATAAGGTCATGACATGAACCTTAATGTCAAAGATTTCCTCGGATATTTCGCTTCTTATGCATATTCATATACATCTTATTCTTTTTTGAGCTAGTGATATTGTTATGTTGATTATGGAATGAATGAATGAATGAATGAATGAATGTTTAACGACACCCCAGCACGAAAAATACATCGGCTATTGGGTGTCAAATTATGGTAATGCAAATAAATAAAGTGATGATCAACATCAATATAAAAATTCAAGATTTAAACAAAAACAGTGTAAAGAATTGTGCAAAAACACAAATATCACAGATAGATACTGAATGTTACTCAAAACTTCAATTTTGTGCTGTATTGGCCATTCTCAAAGAAAATGTTACACCCCTGCACCACGGTGAGGTTGATTATGGATGCCATCATTTTGTTTTTAATACTGGCAAAATCTCAAAAGCTGTATTCGAAGTGGATCTCTCTGAATTTAATGGGAACTTTTAAACAAATAAACAATAAATCTTTATTGAGGTACTTCGAGAAGAATCTGACCACTCTTTAGAACAGTACGTTCACATTTTGAGTTATTCCTGGTTCCCGTCATTACGGTTTTGTGGAAACTATTTTTTTTATTGATTTATTATTTTTTTATTGATAAAACTAGTTTATTGTTAAAATATTTATTTACGGGGCATGTCGAAAACAAAGAAACACCACCACAATATCTATTTATTATTTATTTTTAAAGAAAGAAAAAGAAAAATCTGTTGTAAAGGTACCTCTCTGAGTTTTCTGTCATTGTTAAGATATTGTCGACTAATATAGACTGTTTAACGACTGTAATTATATGAAAAATACATTTAAAATATTAATAATAATAAAACAAATAAAACAATTCTGCATAATATGTCCGTAGCTTATTCTGATCGCACAGTATTGTCAACTGGACAATCAGACATTGACGTTCGAGAGAAGAATATGCATTTTCTATGTAGATTTGAATCGATATGTATTTAACACAATTTTACTAAAACAATAAAACATCGCATTTATTTTTTAAACTGTCAAAATGCTAACACTTTTGCTATTGAATAGAGCCAGCCATTGTTTTCACCTTTAACCACAAACCCTACCTAGTGAGCTGGCAGCGCATTATTTCCGTCAGGTCACCGACGGTCAAATATCATGGTAAATATGGTATAGAAGCTTATATTGTCTTGACAATAAACGCACTCAATTTCAAAGGCATATAGGCACAGTGGCCACATAAATATATGATCGTTATGCCCAGTCGCCTCTTTACAATTCCATTATTTTTAACATATGGGTTTTCGTCGGTCGAACTGGCATTTATCACCTAATTGATACCCTCTGTGTGTTTTTGTTTGTGTGTGTGTGTGGTCTGTTTTCGGTTTTTTTCCAAGGTTTTATTTCAGCAGCTGTGAATACAGGCTCTGAATCCTCTGTGGTATAACATCCATAAGCAGTTAAAGTTAAAGTATTTTGTTGTTTAACGACACCGCTAGAGCACATTGACTTATTAATCATCGGCTATTGGATGTCAAACATTTTTACATATAGTCATATAGAGAAAGCCCGCTACAGTTTTTCCATTAGTAGCAAGGGATATTTTATATGCACCATCCCACAGACAGGCTATTACATACCACGGCCTTTGATATATCAGTCGTGGTGCACTGATTGGAAAGAGAAATAGCTCAATGAGCCCACCGACGGGGATCGAACTTAGACCGACCGCGCATCAAGGTAGCGCTTTACCACTGGGCTACGTCCCACCCCTCCATGTTCAGCAAATTCACCGCACTGTCTGCAGGTGGAATCTGTTGTGCAAATCCATTTGTGTTGTTATCTATCAATGTAAACTTCTGAAGGTCAAGCACCTGTATTCTGGCAGTCACGTCACACCCAGCTTCTGGGGAGATAATTCCTTTCGTAACGGTGGACATCACCATACACATACCTTAGTTTTTGAAAAGTGTAACGTGCGTTGGTATTTACACCGTCAGATTCAAATTACGTGCGCTGTATGAGCGCGAGCGCACCTTAAAAAGAGGGTCTGCATAAAGTACAAATAATCAGGATTTATTTTTTTCGATTTTCCTGTTTTTGTTTATCCTACTGCCTTTCCTTTCTCTCCTTTGAATTACATCTCATTACTTCTCGATCTGGTAACTCCTATCTATCTATACATATATATATATATATATATATATATATAGAGAGAGAGAGAGAGAGAGAGAGAGAGAGAGAGAGAGAGAGAGAGAGAGAGAGAGACAGAGAGACAGAGAGATAGATAGATAGAGATAGATAGAGATATAGATAGAGAGATATAGGAACTTTGGATAGACATCTTTCCACCAAGAACACTTTTGTCATAATGGTCGTCCTTTGAAAAACTGTATTAGTCAGAAACGTCGTACAATGATAGCGAACTCAGGACACTTTGTTTTAAATTAAAACCGAAAACAAAACAATTCGTTCCCTGCTGGTTAGGACATTTGAATATTATATAATATTCCTCATTCTGATCATATTAATATTCTACAAGCTGTTTCGACTTTATTCAGTTCCATTTTGAGGTTCTAAGAATATTTTGTATGCCACTGTTATTTAGTGTCTAGCATATGATTATTTCAACACACGGGCTACAGAACGAGAGTCTAGAGAGGAAGCTCGCTACCACTATACATAGGCTAATATCAATAAGCAATACATAGGCTACTATCAATAAGCTATACATAGGCTAATATCAATAAGCTATACATAGGCTACTATCAATAAGCAATACATAGGCTATTATCAATAAGCTATACATAGGCTAATATCAATAAGCTATACATAGGCTAATATCAATAAGCTATACATAGGCTACTATCAATAAGCTATACATAGGCTACTATCAATAAGCAATACATATGCTAATATCAATAAGCTATACATAGGCTAATATCAATAAGCAATACATAGGCTACTATCAATAAGCTATACATAGGCTAATATCAATAAGCTATACATAGGCTACTATCAATAAGCTATACATAGGCTACTTGCAATAAGCAATGCAAAGGCTACTATCAATAAGCAATGCATAGGCTACTATCAATAAGCAATGCATAGGCTACTATCAATAAGCAATGCATAGGCTACTATCAATAAGCTATACATGGGCTACTATCAATAAGCTATACATAGGCTACTATCAATAAGCTATGCATAGGCTACTATAAATAGGCTACTATCAATAAGCTATGCATAGGCTACTATCAATAAGCAATGCATAGGCTACTATCAATAAGCAATGCATAGGCTACTATCAATAAGCAATACATAGGCTACTATCAATAAGCTATACATAGGCTACTACCAATAAGCTATACATAGGCTACTACCAATAAGCTATACATAGGCTACTATCAATAAGCTATACATAGACTAATATCAATAAGCAGCAACGGATCTTTTATAATGGTAGTTACGCAGTTTCCAATAGACAGGGCAATACATACCACGACATTTACTATAATAATCGTGGATCACTGGATGGGGTGGGCGAGTCCATACAGGGCGATCGATCCTGCGAACCGTGGCACTTTGTGTGGTTCAGTCAGGGATAAAGAGATGAGGTCTGCAATAGGCAAAGCGAGGTGAAATGGTCATATATGTACTATTGGAACACGCACTGGAAAACAAAGTTAGAAGTTATTTCGCTTATAACCACCACCTACTATACGCCCCTACTATCGGCGGTCGTTAGTGTGTGGCGTGGGTCAGACCAGCTTTGTTAGCGTCAGAGGATGTCAGGTGGGTGCAGAGAAGTACACAGTGACTGCACCCTTATATATTGATTTAGGAACTTTGGATAGATATCTTTCCATCAAGAACACTTTATTTGTCAGAAGTCGTCCTTTGAAAAATGGTATTAGTCAGAAACATCGTACAATAATGGCGAATTCAGGACACTTTCTTTTAATTAAAAACGAAAACAAAACAATTCGTGCCCTGCTGGCTGGGACATTGGAATGTCGTTTATTTCATCAAATATCCCTCATTCTCATCATATTAATAAAGTAATGTGCGCTAGTGGTGTCGTTAAACAAACAAAGTTTCACTTTAATAGTGGTAATTACGCTGTTTCCTATAAACAGAACAATATATACCATGGCATTTAGTGTACCTATCATGGGTGGGGGAATGGGCAAGTTCATACAGGTAGATCGATTCTGAGAACCATAGCACTTTGGGTGAGAGTTCTACCACTGATCACCCCCACCCCAACCCCTGATGAATGAGCTAACTCAACAGATGTGGATCAGTCAGGGATGGAGAAAGGAGTTGTGTAATAGGCAAGTTCAAGTTGAAGTTCTTTATTTGCCTTGAATTTTACAATTCATCAGCTGAAAGAAATGAAAGAAAGAAATGTTTTATTTAACGACGCACTCAATACATTTTATTTACGGTTATATGGCGTCAGACATATGGTTAAGGACCACACAGATTTTGAGGAAACCCGCTGTCGCCACTACATGGGCTACTCTTTCCGATTAGCAGCAAGGGATCGTTTATTTGCGCTTCCCACAGGCAGGATAACACAAACCATGGCCTTTGTTGAACCAGTTTGGATCACTGGTCGGTGCAAGTGGTTTGCATCTACCCATTGAGCCTTGCGGAGCACTCACTCAGGGTTTGGAGTCGGTATCTGGATTAAAAATTCCATGCCTCGACTGGGATTCGAACCCAGTACCTAACAGCCTATAGACCGATGGCCTAACCACGACGCCGGTAATTCATCAGCTGAATGCATAACATAAATAATACACCATAGTTATACAAAAGACACACGTGGTGGGTGTGGTTTATATATAATCATGGACAAATAAGTGATATAAGTTACATTTATTACATTAACTATCATCCTGCATTAATCTATCTCTAATTGTACTAGCTTGCACTAAATATTTCCTAAGTTATTCAAGTCATTGTTACCGGTGGTTATTAACTGTATAAAACGATAACACTTAGCCGCTTATAATAATACATTTTTATGCATTTATAGCGCACGTTTGTATTATGGACACTCTATTATAAAGTGATATTCATCTTCTATAACAACATTACACAGAGTACATATTCTTTCTGATCTTTCGATGTTTCGATACCTGTCAGATTCTACATTTAATTTATGAGCGCATATTCTAATCTTACATATTTCTTTTATATAATGTGTTTCCATTATCAATCTTAAATTTGTTTTTAATCTAAATCCATTTAATAAATGGGTTTTTTGTTGTTGTTTTTAAATAAATGTTTATTGCCCCAGAAAAACAATAGATAATGTCAGGGTTGGGGCCCCGAATCATTACTGTACACAGAATATACCATAGGAGTAAGGAGAGAAAGGGGAGAAAGCTGAAATTAGTATTTCCTCCAAACCAGCAACATTGTAAAACAAACAACCATAGTCTTTTTTATATAAAAACAAAGGCTGGCCGTTTAAATATTTTCAAAAAATCTTCCCAGTTTTCGTCGAATTCTTTATGTAAACAATTCTTGGAATACATATATTTTTCTAATAATAGCTTATCTTCAATATAATGTTTGAAGCCAGTTTTATTGAGTGTGGTGTTCTGTAATTTTGTTTTGTAAATATAACACTTTACATTTATAATTAACCAATTTACCAATCCAGAGTTCGACGAAGTAAGAAGCATATTCGTGTCCTTGAGTAGTTTATAGATTTTTTTACTTCCAGATTTATTTTTCGAAAAGGGTTTTATTTTAACTGGTAAAATGGGATGCTTTGGAACACCAACTGTTTGGATGTTAAAAGTAGTTTTCTTGCGTATAAAAACTTGTATAGCCTTTAACAAAGAAGCAAATTCTAGAAAATTTGATTTTATGTTATACTTTAAGCTGAATGTGTCATAATCTATAAACTGTCCTTGGTTATTAAGTAAGTCTTGTATAAATAAAATCCCTTTTTTGATGTAATTTCTATATACTGCAGGCTTTTTATCTATAACAATATTGTTATTATACCAAATGTTTGAACAGAATGTCTTCTGTATTGACGAATGTTTGTTTACGTTGCAGTAAAATCCAATTATTTAGTACATCTTTCCAAAATAAGTGTTTTATTTGTCTTGTCTTTAACTGAATAAAGTGATCCCCATAAATTATTAAATCTTTCATTGTTAAACTAGTCAAAGAATAGAAGAGTTGCCCATTTTGAATTCGATATCAAAAGTCTTCTAATCCAGGTCAGTTTTAATGCTATTGCAAAATTTGTAATATCTACCATTTTGATACGAATGAATGTTTGTTTAACGACACCCCAGCATAAAAATACATATCGGCTATTGGGTGTCACAAATGGTAAGTATATGAACATATTATTTATATATTTATGTAAAACCACAGTGTAAGGAGCTGGGGGGGGGGGGGTATAATACAATATATAAAATCAAGTTAAGTATATCTTTAAATTTTGTATAGAAGTCAAAGTGTTTTTAAAACTTTACAATTAACATTGGATGGAATTTAAACGATTCCAAAACATTTCTGTTGCCAAATATATCATTTCTTGTCGGCTTGAGACGATCACACTCCACCAAAATGTGGCGTACAGTCAGTGTACACTTAGGAGGAGGGTCCTTCTTTAAAATAAATGAAAGAAAGAAGTATTTTATTTAACGACGCACTCAACACATTTTATTTACGGTTATATGGCGTCAGAAATATGGTTAAGGACCACACAGATTTTGAGAGGAAACCCGCTGTCGCCACATAGGCTACTCTTTTACGACAGGCAGCAAGGGATCTTTTATTTGCGCTTCCCACAGGCAGGATAGCACAAACCATGGCCTTTGTTGAACCAGTTATGGATCACTGGTCGGTGCAAGTGGTTTACACCTACCCATTGAGCATTGCGGGGCACTCACTTAGGGTTTGGAGTCGGTATCTGGATTAAAAATTCCATGCCTCGACTGGGATCCGAACCCAGTACCTACCAGCCTGTAGACCGATGGCCTGCCACTACGCCACCGAGGCCGGTTTAAAATAAATGAATGCGTCAAATATGTATGGCCGATGCGGGCACGGATATAACACTACTTCATCCTTCCTGTACCGCCTGTAGGATGACTGCCACTCCCAGGACTCCATATTTATAATCTTGCACTAAAACTGCTCTTTTAATTCTAAATCCATTTAATAAATGTTGATATAAACGTCCTTTAGGCATTGTCATTATTTTGCTGTAACATAATTGCTTAAACGTCTCTAATATCCTTTCTTTGATTATAATGGGAGTTGAAATTAGTGCCCTGCCCTGCCCTGTCAAAATCTTAGCTAGAACACGGAATGCAGCCATACCATTGGAACACGCGCACTGGAAATGCACTGCGTGACATCTCAAGAGAGACGAAGAAAATTAGAATTATGAAAACCGCTCATGTGAACTTGTGTTCGTAAAACAAACGTCTTTGACATTTAGTTCTGTAGAGAGATAAGAAAATTATATTTTACATAATAGCAGATGACATTTCTCCTTTTAGACAATGCCCAGAGGATTTGACAAAAGACAATTTTGTGAAGGAAAAGTCATTGATGCTCTATGATGACATTTAAAAATAATACAAACTTTCATGTGATAAGCAATGATCCTAAAGTATCCCAAAATAAACGTATTAAAGCATGCATCGTCAATCATCGTTATCACGAACAAATTATTATTATATCAGATAACCCCACGAACATTAAATACAGAAAGTTAGAGATTGTGTTTAACGACATCACTAGAACACGTTGATTTATAATCATCGGCTATTGTATGTCAAACATTTGGTCATGTTGAAATATAGTTTAAAGAGGAAACCTGTTATTATATAATGTCTCGATTAGTATGAAGGGATTGTTTATATGAATCATCACTCAGACAGAATGGCACATACCACGGTTGTACGGAAATGGATAATATAAGGAATAACATTAAGTAATATCTTATTTCAGTTATCACAAACGGTTTTAATAGTGAAAACAAAAGCTACTTTTTAAACACCATAATCGGTGTAAACACGTTATCAAACCAGAGCAGCTAAATTTAAAATACAAAATAAATAAAATGATAATACACATGATATTTCATATGGCAATTGTAATGAATTATTTTATGGGATCGTATAGATGTACGTAATTTGGTGCGCGTGCGCACACACACACACACACAAACCAAATTACTTACAAACAATAATTATACGTTGTAAAAATTATATTTAAAACGTGTTACATTTATCAGCATTTGTCATGAAGTAATTCATTTGTAGAATGTAAGGAAATGCATTTCAGGAAATCTGGTTTACAAACTATTCCAAGCCCTTGCACATTTATCTGCAAGCATATCTGCTACAGCCTCATGCCTTCCAATACATTATTTGCCGCCTTCTCTTCCCAACAAATTAAAAAAATAATAATAAAGAAATCCTAGCCATGGACCTGGAGCTGTACTTGCGAGTGGATCAACCGAGGAAAATAATATATTCCCGATATGCGGAGTTATCGGTAATGTTTAGAGTGATCTTTTCTTGGGAACAGATATACGGGCAAACGTAAGTTGGGGATGTGGTAAATACATAATGGAGACCCCCATTTTACATCGACAACTACTGTGGAGGACATTTTAATTTTAAAAAAGAAAAAAGTACAGCTATATTTATTTTCAAATAACTTAAATGCAACAAGTAGCAATGCTCACTTGGTCAGCAGGGCATACGACCATGTACAAAACGACATAACCATAAGCCTAGCTAGTAAAACTGACAAACCTACGTGTTCAGATTCCACTCATGATTTGAGTCAAATTGCAGACCTTACTCAAGTGACGAGCGATAAAGTTTATGCTTCAAAGACATTGAATATTATTTCATTAGTAGCAGACGCTAACAAGTAACATGCTACAGGCGAATCATAACAAAACAAAATGATTAACATCACTGATGAGAATTGCCCGATGTGTTTCATTCGATCCAAATTATAAGAGAGAGAGAGAGAGAGAGAGAGAGAGAGAGAGAGAGAGAGAGAGAGAGAGAGAGAGAGAGAGAGAGAGCATCATATGCAAGAAGGTAAAAGTGTGGCAAAAGTACCCATATGGGTCAAATGACACATAGCTGGCTATTAGAGACAGATGCTGCCATATGGTGTACACGGATTGGAATGCATTAGAAGACTTTTTTTTATGAATATATACAATAATAATAATTGCAACGCACTTGTACATTTATAACGAGTGCAATCTAAGCCTGTTGAATTACAGGCTCTATCCTAACCGGCTGTGAGCGACGCACGCGATGCAAGTGGATTATTTTAGAAATCATTGATTTCCATTTCCGCATCCTAACTGCACGTGCGCGACGCGACAGATTTATATGAGAGAGAGAGAGAGAGAGAGAGAGAGAGAGAGAGAGATAGAGAGAGAGAGAGATACGTGGTGCTGCAAAATTAAATAGGAAGAGGATATACAAAGAGAAAATTATTAGAAAAAGAGAGGAAGGAGGTGAAAGCAAAAGGAAAAAAGAAATCCAAACCCCCAGTGAAGAAAATACTACAACTGAGACCTACCCTACTTGGGCATATATCTAGCAGTAGATCTCAAGATGAAGACAGGATGTGTTTTATTTAAGAACGCCACTCGACACATTTTATTTACGGTTATATGGTAAGGACCACACACATATTGAGAGAGAAAACCCGCTGTCGCCACTTCATGGGCTACTCTTTTCGATTAGCAGCAAGGGATCTTTTATATGCACCATCCCACAGACAGGATAACACATACCACGGCCTTTGGTATACCAGTTGTAGTGCACTGGCTGGAGCGAGAAATAGCACAATGGGCCCACCGACGAGGATCAATCCCAGACCGACCGCGGATCAAGCGAACTTTTTACCACTGGGCTACGGCCCGCCCCTCTCTGAAGATGAGGACACGGAATGCTTATTGTAACTTGTAAACGATGGTGGGATTAAGTGCACCACCTGTTGTAAATGGACACATGATGGTAGCGCCGGTGTTGACGAAAATGACCTTGCTCGGTGGTGTTGTGGTTAGGCCATCGAACATAAGGCTTGTAGGTACAAGGTTCGCAGCCCGGTACCGGCTCCCACCCAGAGCGAGTTTTAACGACTCAATGGCTAGGTGTAAGACCACTACACCCTCTTCTCTCTCACTAACCACTAAACTCACTGTCCTGGACAGACAGCCCAGATAGCGTGCTTGAACCTTAATTGGACATAAACACGAAAATAATTTAAATGAAAGATGAAAATGACAATAGTTACACTTGTGACTTTTGTGGATAGGTATACAATATGTATGCCGTTGGCACGAGTCATAGCTATAATGTTTTCTAATCCTATTCAGCAGACCATTTTACCCCATTTATGTGGGCCATTGTGTACGAACCCGTCGACAAAATCACTCATTTGGACAACAGGCGTTGTTCGTTGATTGTTTTAAATTAGTGTTTTCTGGTGTATCTTTCCTTAAAGTGTTTTGTTCCAAATGAATTTTGAGTTAAATAACATATAACAAGTTTATATTTGGAATATGTTGAGTATTAAACATTTTATATTCGAGTTTATGGTGGCCATTTTGTCCAACCTACCCCTATGTACTTTTTTCTTTTTTTTTCAATTACAATATATATTAAAATGGATTTCTGTAGCCTTCATAGCCTTGAACAAGATGGCGAAAAACCAAATAACGGACTTGATAGCTGTGGTAATAGTACTCATGACGGGTGCCTCCGATGGGGCGGAATATGCTCGTGTTTCGCGAACGACCGAGATCATGTCTATTTTGACAGTGATTCACCAGTGCATGTCTCCACATCTGTATTTATTCCAATGAATTATATCCTGTGCTTTTTTGATTTAGTAAATTAGTCTGGGAGTGGCAGTTGTGAGTCTGATTTCTATACAAAGTTTTGAAATATGCTTGCCTTGGGTGTTTGCATTGTATTGTATTTTACCCACATAATTATATAAATTTTATTCTTAATGTAAGCAATATTTTCATATACTTACCTTTTTTTGACAGAGGATAGCCGATGTGCATGCGAAAGCAACCTCGAATACTTTCACGGCAAATGATGAGATGAGTTTCTGCCAGACTGCTAACAAAAATCGTATCAGGCGAAAAATAAGCTCATTGAAAATAGTCGCGAAGCATCGCGTGTCAAAATCCCCTAAGGATTTGTACGATTCTTTTTCATGCAGAACACATATTCCCAGACACACCGAGATAATGACAAACGCGTCGACCATTTGATTTCATTGTTAACACCGATATTGTAGTTCGTGGAACACCGTCGACGTGGGTATTCCATGCTAGAATAGATTGCAAATATACTTACTTAGGGCACTAGATACCTACCGTAAGTTATGCGGTGTAAGGTAATTGTTTCTCTTTGTCGAGGTTGATTTATGAGAATGCATTTTGTTCTTGTAGCACATTACTCTTAATATGCAAATACAACTTGAGGAGAGGATTCTGTGGCTTTGGGAAGGAAAGGGATATTTAATGAACGTCACCTTTGCACATTTCTAGGTTTAAAGGGACATTCCTGAGTTTGCTGCATTGTAACATGTTTCCGACTAATACAATATTTCTACGATTAAACTTACATATTAAATATATTTTCTTGTTTAGAATATCAGTGTCTGTATATTCAATGTGTTTTTGGTCGTCTTCATATTTGTAAGAAGCCCAAACTGGATTTTGTCTTCAAAGAATTTCGTACGTACGAAAAAATATATTTTAGGAAATAAAATGAAATTTAAGCTAGTACAAATATTAGAACGATCAGACACACGTTTAATATACAGCCACTAATATTTTATGCAGAAAAATATATTTGATATGTAATTACAATCGTTAAAAGGTATCTGTTAGTCGATAACATCTTAAAAATTGCAGCAAACTCAGGAATGTCCCTTTAAGGACCTGCGGGGCCTGTAGCACAAATAACAGCGGGGCTACCTTACCAGGATATATATTTTGCACCTGAAAACTAAATGTACATATCACCGCGGGGACCCCTGAAGCGCGGGGCCCGTAGGATGTGCTACTAGGATAAACCGGCTCTGTACACCAAATGCAAATGTGTACATTTATTTATTAATACTATTTGAAGCTAGCTTTGTCTAAGCACGTGCTTATCTGGAATTGTCATTAGACGCAGTCTAAAAATCCGAGACATCGTGCTATGTAAATTACCGTTTTAGCATTTAGCGAAACAGAATATTTGTTTTGACAGACAGTTGCAGTTCAACAGATACGCGATAAATTGTAACTATGTTTTGCCAAGGATTCTCCAGAAAATCACTGTTTACGCAGATTGACAGCATATTACAATTTTATTGTTGCCGTGGTTCATGATATAAAACAATGTGTGTGTAGGTATGTGTGTGTGTGATGGCATGCGTGTGTATGTTTCTTTGTGTGTGTGATGGCATGTTTGTGCGTGTTGATGTTTCTGTGTGTGTGTATGTGTGATGGCATGTCTGTGCGTATGTTTCTGTGTGTGTGCGTATGTTTCTGTGCGTGTGTATGTTTATGTGTGCGTGTGTATGTTTCTCTGTGCGTGTATGTGTGTTCATGTGTGTGCGTGTGTATGTTTCTGTGTGTGTGCGTATGTTTCTGTGTGTGTGTGTGAAAACTGCATCATATTGTCTAGACAACTGATGATTTACACATATATACACATGATGCATGTAAAAACCAGTACGCCCATTTAAACGTTAACGTGGTAAGCACGGGTTACATCTATCTATCTATCTATCTATCTTTAATCCATCAATCTGTCTGGAGAAATGTAATGAATAGAAACAGACGTATTGCTTCCAGTAAACTATTTTGTATCCGACTATTTTCGTTTGTTTTCTTTGATAAGATGACAAATGGATGGTGCGATATGTTTCCGATCACTGTACTACCGATTTAGATTTTAATGAATCATACATGACAAGGCGAACAACTGCTGGGTATATAATGTTGATACAACTGCTGGGTATATAATGTTGATACAACTGCTGGTGATACAACTGCTGGGTATATAATGTTGATACAACTGCTGGGTATATAATGTTGATACAACTGCTGGTGATACAACTGCTGGGTATATAATGTTGATACAACTGCTGGGTATATAATGTTGATACAACTGCTGGGTATATAATGTTGATACAACTGCTGGGTATACAATGTTGATACAACTGCTGGGTATATAATGTTGATACAACTGCTGGGTATACAATGTTGATACAACTGCTGGGTATATAATGTTGATACAACTGCTGGTGATACAACTGCTGGGTATATAATGTTGATACAACTGCTGGGTATATAATGTTGATACAACTGCTGGGTATATAATGTTGATACAACTGCTGGGTATACAATGTTGATACAACTGCTGGGTATATAATGTTGATACAACTGCTGGGTATATAATGTTGATACAACTGCTGGGTATATAATGTTCATACAACTGCTGGGTATACATTGTTGATACAACTGCTGGGTATATAATGTTGATACAACTGCTGGGTATATAATTTTGATACAACTGCTGGGTATATAATGTTGATACAACTGCTGGGTATATAATGTTGATACAACTGCTGGGTATATAATGTTGATACAACTGATGGGTATATAATTTTGATAAAGATATTTAAGAACCAAATACGAATAAACAGAAAGAAACAATGCGCAACAGCTGTCGAATGACTTAATAAAACTTTGGATATCTTATCTTAAAGGGACATTCCCGAGTTTGCTGCAATGTTTAAGATGTTACCGACTAACAGAGACTTTTTAACGATTGTAATTACATATCAAATATATTTTTCTGCATAAAATATTAGTGGCTGTATATTAAACGTGTTTCTGGTCGTTCTAATATTTGTACTAGGTTAAATTTCATTTTATTTCCTAAAAACGATTTTTCGTACGTACGAAATTATTTGAAGACAAAATCCAGTCTGGGCTTCTTGCAAATATTAAAACGACCAGAAACACATTGAATATACAGACACTGATATTCTAAACAAGAAAATATATTTAATATGCAAGTTTAATCGTAGAACTATTTTATTAGTCGGAAACATCTTAAAAATTGCAGCAAACTCAGGAATGTCCCTTTAATCGTAGAAATATCTTACAATGCAGAAAACTCAGGAATGTCCCTTTAATGGTTGTGATCACACTGTTATGGAGAAGATGAAAAATGTTTTGCTTTCCAACCTGGTTTAATGATGCGACGTGACTATCATATTGCGACAATTTCATGACAATGTCAGTATACCATGGATTTCTCCCACGGGATTTTACTACCGGCAATCAATTGCACTGTCGTGAGCAATGGTGTGACACCAACCAATATTCGATTGTGCAAATCAGTTACATAATTATTTTATCAATGCAATTTGATATGCATAAAAAATATAAATTGGATTATGCAAAAAGTATGTTGTTTGGTGAAACCGATTGTAGCAAATTATTGCTGATGGCATCACACCAATTCCAAGCACTAGACTCGAGAATGTTAACAAGATATGGACACTTAAGTACTAGTATTTAAGCAGAACTACTAGACGGCTAGTTCGTTATGATAATATTAAGCATCCAGCTACATACGAGGCGGGACGTAAACCAGTATAAAAGCGTTCTCTTTATGTAACCGGCGTCGTGGTTAGGCCATCGGTCTACAGGCTGGTAGGTACTGGGTTCGGATCCCAGTCGAGGCATGGGATTTTTAATCCAGATACCGATTCCAAACCCTGAGTGAGTGCTCCGCAAGGCTCAATGGGTAGGTGTAAACCACTTGCACCGACCAGTGATCCATAACTAGTTCAACAAAGGCCATGGTTTGTGCTATCCTGCCTGTGGGAAACGCAAATAAAAGATCCCTTGCTGCTAATCGGAAAGAGTAGCCCATGTAGTGGCGACAACGGGTTTCCTCTCAAAATCTGTGTGGTCCTTAACCATATGTCTGGCGCCATATAACCGTAAATAAAATGTGTTGAGTGCGTCGTTAAATAAAACATTTCTTTTTCTTTCTGTTTATGTAGGATCCATCTCCGGCAGTGTCCATGAAGTTTTTTTGTTGTTCTACCCACTGCTCCACAACTGGTGCAACAAAGGCTGTGATATGTATTACTCTGTCTGTGTGATGTTGCATATAAAATATCCCTTTGCTGCTAATAGGAAAGACTAGCCAGTTTCCTCTCTTATCTTTGTAGTTTTATCACGGGGGACCGCTGCAATTGATGTTCAATGATAGTCATACTGGACGACATGTATATAATGAATAAAAGTTAAAATTCATACAAAAACATGTTATTAAGTTTTAAACCCATAACAACTCAAATGACACTTTTTGAAAAAAGAAATCCAGTATAAAAATGTTTTGGTTTTTTTCAAATTATTATTAAATTATACATATTAAATATCATTTTTAATACAAGGGTGAAAACAAAATGCTAGAATAGCCAAGGTATGTAGCTTGACTTGCATTGTCTCTGGAGTAAAACTAAATAAATAATACAATATAAAGATAATAAATGTAGAACTGCAAGTGTTTTAGTATATAAACTAGTATGTGATGGCAGTCCTCTTTGTGTCGATGGAAGTGGAGGTAAAATTTCAAGTAAAGGATTTTCTCGAGAGTAGCTGTCCTATAGTAGGCTACTAATAAAATAAATATCGACAGAAAAATACAACGTACATGCAAATATATGACAAAAAACCCTACATTTTACCCAAATATACAATGGACTTAGTTATATTACAAACGATAAAAACAAACGTATCGTTTGTACAGTAATATTTAGACGGTTGCATCATCATTTAAGTCTTCGTGTCACTTTAGATCTTGATCTGTTCTTAATTCATGCAAATCGCTTAAACTTGAAACAATCCGACAACAATGATCAATTAACTGACCTATGGAATAAGCCCTGTACTGTAGTAATGGAAAATGTCATTGCTCATGTTATTGCAAGTTAAAACAACACGATATATTTGGATTTTGTCCCACAATAATGTAAGCTAATTAAATATTATTTCTTTCTAACATTGAATAACGATTGTCAAATAGTAGCTCGACTAGATAATTATGGCGTATCCAGACCATTCCAATAAGCCGACGACTTCAAGATTTAAAAAAAAAAATACATGCAATATCTTTAATACGTTTTGAGCTCTATTTTCAGAACGACCCGGCCCCAAGCCACAGCAGCTGAGTCTTGTGCTGTCAAAATATAGAGCATGTTTTATGTCTTCTGCTGATGTAGTTCTCGCCAGCACAGACGCGATGTGTTTTGTCACATTCGATTAAGTTTCAGTGACTTTCTCTTTTAACTGGTACCATACTTGCCAGACCTTAAAATCGATGGTCAGCTAACGGACTGCCTTTCCAAAACTCTTAGACGCCCTTAGACAATAACCGGGCTACTGCTAATTTTCAAATCTGTGGGTTGGCAAATGAGTTGGGACTGCTTTGGCATGCTAGCCGTTTTCAAACGGGAGGGGGAGGGGGTGCAAAATTAATCTCAGACAAGGTTTCCATTAGTTCATCGGCAGACTTGTCACCGTGGCTTCCAAAAGTGACGTTTCCCTGGATACCTGCCTGATGTCACGTTTCCTCAGACTTTGCGTTTCTGGCATCCGATAACACATGCTTATACCACTGTTAACATATAGAAATGTTAAAGGGACATTCCTGAGTTTTCTGCATTGTTAGATGTTTCCGACTAATAAAATATTTCTACGATTAAACTTACATATTAAATATATTTTCCTGTTTAGAATATCAGTATCTATATATTCAATGTGTTTCTGGTTGTCTTAATATTTGTAAAAAGCCCAAACTGGACTTCGTCTTCAAATAATTTCGTACGTACGAAAAAACATATTCTAGGAAATAAAATGAAATTTAACCTAGTACAAATATCGGAACGATCAAAAACACGTTTAATGTATATCCACTGATATTTTATTTATAAAAATATATTTGATATGCAATTACAATCGTTAAAAAGTCTCTTTTGGTCGATAACATCTTAAAAATTGCAGCAAACTCAGGAATGTCCCTTTAAGTCGTACATCACTAACCAGATTCCATTTCTTATACGCAGCTATCCCAGGGGAGGCTGTTATAGACTTGCACTGGCACGAAATGAAATTCATCACGTAATAATGCAATGTCCAATTACAACTGAGCTGCGTCTTTTGATGCGTGAAATTGTCATATATAATACCATACACACGGTATTCCTTTTAAACTGGAAGCGAGTGAATCACGTAACGTCTATGTGGACGGATATTAAGGAATTAACCTTCATGACAGTAAACAATAGGTCGCATATGGCGTACACAAATAGTCCATTTCCTCATTGCCCATGGAAGGACCAAACCGCTAGGATCACCTAGGACAACGGCATCTATGAATTCACACCCGCCTATGTATTTGCAGTGATTAATAAATAAAAAACAAGGACAGTTTGAAAGTGTAATCGGGTGCCACCAAGGCATTTATGGAAATGTCAGCGAGTAAGTCTTCACTTAGTCAGCAAGTATTTACTCGGATATATTTTCTATTGTATATATTATCACACAAGTGAAGAGAAAAATACAGTCAGAAAAGATAATTTTACGAAAACGGTTGATTGCAGCATGAGCACCATATCAAAATGGGTTAGGTGGGGTGGGCAGCAGTTTACTCTATGATAAAAGTGTCCCACAGTATTCTAATATGTGACAGCCTGAATGAACAGTTTTATCTGCAGTTTCTAAAACGTACTGAAAGCTCATAAAGTATTGCTGCAAGGCAAGCGTACGCCCTTGTGTATGTCCAAACACATGCATGGGAACAACTATAGTTAATGCGTGGCATAGTATGCAAATTGAACTGGTGGCGGCAGCAAATATAGTAACATCGATTATTTGATCCATTTGTATTTAGACAGTGTGCATTAAAAAAGCTGTGCACAAAAATACAATACAATACAACATGCGGGGGGGGGGGGGGGGGGGGGGGGACCGACCGAACCCCCCCCCCCCCCCCGAAATCGCTTTTTTTAATAATTTAATATATCTGACATTATTATATTTACTCAACATAGAAATATATGCCCAATATCTCTGCAATCTATTTTGGAACCCCCCTTTTCAAAATCCTATGTATTGGAACCCCCCTTTTCAAATCCTATGTACGCCCATGTACAAACATGAAGATAAGTACAATTGAAAATAATATTAATACTAATTATGGGTGGAATTTAAAAGATGTTGGTGTTGTTGACTTGCAAGTCGATTGCAATTTGTCCTGGACAGACACCAAGGTAAGCAAGTAAGGTGTGCCCAGGATAGCATGATTTAACGCTGCAGTGTCTGGACTATTTTTATTATTATTTAAGCATTTAGAAGAGATGATCCAGTTCTGTTTGGTACATAAAAGGCCCACCACATCGCTATAATTTCGCAATGCTCGCTTATCTACATTATCTTGGTCAACTGCAAACCCAATGGCCAGCTTGTTTTTCTTCAATTAGTGGGACGCCAGTAGAACTAGGGATTTACGCGATTTGCGCAGGCGCTGAGCTTCTCACGTGATTTTGAACAAATTTAACTGTTTTTATTGAGGGGTCGTCTCATAACTCCAAATTATATTTATATCCATAGAGGTATGGTACAATACCTTTTTAGGGGTCGGTGGTGGATTTGCCTTGAAATTTTGACAGTGACCAGCGGTTGGCATACGCGTTACATGTAAGCGGGTGTTAATAATTACGTAACGCTCTAGGGGTAAAGGAAGAGGGTGGTATATTCGATATACGTAACATTTATGAAGACTATATGTTATTTCTATTCATTACTTAGACCTAAAAATGTGGTGTTTATTTTTTTAATGCGCGGTCGGTCTAGGATCGATCCCCATCGGCCAGTGCTCCATGACTGGTTTATAAAAGGTCATGGTATGTGATATCCTGTCTGTAGGATGGTACATATAAATGATCCCTTGGGGGTTATAGACTGCGATTATATGGGGCCATGTACCCCCAGAAAATATATTTCAATTTTTTTTTATCTTGGTCAGGGAAGAGTTTCGACCCCCAATACCCCCCCCCCCCTGCACATGCGCCCGTTTCCTCTCTTAGTTTATATGCCAAAATTACCAAACGTTTCACATCCAAAAGCAGATGATTATTAAATCAATATGCTCTAACACTGATGTCGTTAAACAAAACAAACTAACTTTACCCTTTCCAAACGAAATAATATTTATTTGAATTTGTCGATTTTACCACACGTAAAATTAAAAAGTGAAAACGGACATTTTCTACTTTAGTATATTTTATTAAAATATATACATTATCAGTGTGTTATACAAACTAAACTTTGAAAGTTCTACTAACACATTATAAAATATTAATTCTTAAATAGGGAGGTTTGATTGTTGATAGTACGTTGTCAAGATCAAAACCGGTTTTAACGAAAGAATAGTACGTATCCTCAACCGAACGTTCTTTGTACAGCGCAAGAATTCTCATTTCATTTTTTGAGACGAACCCTACAATTTCAAATCCACAAACGCACGTGTTAACTGAAATTGACAACAGGCTGTCGTTTGTGGTTTGCCGAGCAATGGCCGCACAGGCGAGGAATCGAGCGTATACTTTTGACGTTCTCCGTTCATAGCGAACACACACGAATTTTTTAAAAGTGCAGTTAAACTTGTATTTCATATTTGTGCATGATATTATTATATGGTAACCAGACACTGTGAATTTAAGCTTATCTGTAAATAAGCACGGAAATAAAATAAAAATAAATAAATTAACATTATTTCGTTTGTAATTTCAGAGCCATTAATCGTCTTTTAATAGATGAAGACCTGCTCGTTTTCGGGCAGTTCATCTAGATAAACCTCGATGGAATACGTACTTTTTGGGATGAAAAAGGCTAAAGCTAGCGACAACTATGTCCGTAAACGTTATATGTGCGTTAAACGGATTCAAATAACAAAAAATCGATTGTTGACAGATTCAGAATACACACGTTAACACTTCATTTGTTGGGTCCGTCTGACAGAACTATTAATATTAATGAGTAATTGGAAGTGCAATCTTGCTTTTGTAAGAGGGCCCTTTTACCTATAGATCAGACAGACACCGTGATCCCTATCTCTTTCTCTTAGTAGTGTAATACTGCATCGCAATTGCATATATCGTGCTTATTCCAATAAATAACCAATGAATGATTGTTTAACGACACCACAGCATAATCGGCTATTGGGTGTCAAACTATGGTAATGCAAACAAATGGTGATGATCAACATCAATATAAGAATTCAAAATTTAAATAAAAACAGTGTAAAGAACTGTGCAAAAATACAAATATCACAGATAGATACTGACTTTTACTCAAAATTTCAATTATATCTCGAAAAAACCCTAGGGGATTTGTCCTGTATTGGCCATTAACAAAGAGAATGTTACACCCCTGCACCACGGTGAGGTTACAGCACGTGCAAGGGTGCTAATGCATTTCTCGTCACTCTTAAACAAAAAGAGCAAAATTCGTCCGCATTTATAAATGTTGGGGGTGAAGGCAGTAATCCAGGAGTATGAAAATATCCCCAGTATATCTACTAGTCAGAGTAACAGTTATAATTTTATTATATATTAATTTTCTTTTTTTTTAACGATCCCCTCCAAACCTCCCCCAAAGTTCCATTGGCATTTCGCCTCATGTCATTGCCCGCCCCCCAATGGATTTTCTGGATCCGCCACTGCTAGTATTGGTTCTTATTATAAAACCATCCCCGTCAATTTGTGTTCACAAATGGCTTGTTGAAAAAGGGCTATAATCATAGAACAAAATGTAACGAAGTTTAATATAAATACAAGTACACTTACAGCTTTAGTAAACAGGTGTTGGAGTTAAACGTAATAGAGATGACATGTTAACTAATGTTCTCTTCTCTTTTTTTGTGGTCTAAAAAATAATACATTTGTTTAAACATAAGTGTTTTTGTTTATTTGTTATTGTTTTATTTTTGTTGTTTGTTTACTATCCTGCCACGTCTCTTGCCGCTTGGCTGACGTCGCTACTGACGTAAATTGCCCGCTACATACTTCTTTCATTGCACTAGTTGTGCTTTAACAGAAGGCATTCCTCAATTATTCAGTTCCGACGTCAGGCCCGTAACCAATGGAAGGTCGGTCGACCTCTCCCCCCCCCCCCCCCCCCCCCCCCACCGGTGACTTTTTTTTACAATATGTCCCGGACTCCCCTAAGCAACTCGGGCACTTCGCGCTCTCGTATGAGGCATTTTGTGCCTCACCATAAGCCTAAACGACCCCTCCCCCCCCCCCCCCTCAAAAGTATGGCTACGGGCCTGGACATCGTTTTTTTTTCGTTATCCAAAACACAGACAAACAAAAGAAACGTTATAAAAATTGGGAATTTGACTTCGACATTAAAATAGCTTGGATTTCTTGGTAGCTTGGTTCTCTCGCCAACGTAACGGGATAGTCTATATCGTAGACATTTTTTAAAATAAATACATTTGAATAACCTAACTGCATATTTTCTGTCGATGTCAGGGGTAACACTCGACAAGAATCCAACTTCCCAGTAACCATACACAGTGTAACATGAAATGGGCTTCTTTTATTATTTATTTATCCTCCCACATGCTATTATTTAGTTTATTTATATATATATATATATATATATATATATATATATATATATATATATATATATATATATATATATATATATATATATATATATATATATATATATATATATATATACAGGGCTCAAGCTAAGTCTAAATTTTAGGGAGAATGACTTCTCCCTCCAGACCTTGAGAGGGAGAAGTTTTTAACCAGAGGGAGACTTGAATTTATTTATATATTTTGGTATGTATGTATGTATGCCCACAAATGACTGTCAGGTCAGATGTCATGAATTAACGTGATTATATCAATTTAATGTTCAAGCATACTCGTTGCGAGCACGATTTCTGACTAGAGCCAGAAACTGTACTCGGAACAAGAGGGGTGTGGGAGTGTTTAAAAAAAAAAAAGTTTTAAAAGTTAAAAACGTTTATACAGATGATTAGCCAAAAATACTATTCGACCAGGGGGTGAACAGGGAACAGGGAAACTCTTTTTACGTGCCCCTATCCACAGAGGTTCAGGCACGCCCACCACGGATTTAGCCTCTGACTTCGCCAGTGACTAACTCCGGAGCAGGAGGGGGGGGGGGGGGGGGTAAGTTTGAGGTGGGCGGAATTTGGAATAAAGCCATTTAGTAAGGTCGACGCGAGCGCGGACCAAATAGCAGACACTTCGTAAACTTGAAGTACACCGAGTGGGAGCCGTGCTCTGATTGGCTGAATTTCGATTCCTCGGTGAAGCCTGTATTTTACCTAAGTCTACAAAGAATAACTGCATCCAAAACATGTCCGGACTCTAAAATTTAACCAAAAATAGTTAAGACTGCTCAGCCAAAAGGTTTTTTAAGGTGATTTTGAGCAATTGATCGGGCGCCAAAATAAAATGCGTAAGACTACTTATAAAAAAAATAAACATAAGAATTTTGAACTGCTTCCAAAACGTTTAAAGTCTAACTAGCCCAAAAAAGAGGTTGGTACTCACGGAGGTAAAGGTTGTTATCTAGGGGGTTCCGATGTAGTCTTGGATGTCAAGGTGCGGGAGGAGCTGCCGGTAATCGGAGTCTGCTAGCGACCTGGTGATTGGACGGTAGTGTGGACCCGCAACGGTTTTCAGGACACGATGTAATGTCGGGTTGTCCATCTCCTGTAGTAGCAGACCTTGATTGAATTTCCCATTCCGGCGGATGGTTACGCACACTGCGTTCTGTCCCTCCCGCATCTTGAGCCGGTGCACCGCGAATTCCCCCTCGTTAAGTCCGTCGGGTAGTGGTTGATAAGCCTGCTCCTTAGGGCGGCTAATCAAATGGCGTACATCGGAGAGGTTCGTCTTCACCAGCTGCTGGTAACGCTGTTGGAGACGGCCGGCCTGCAGTGACCACCATCCCTCTGGTTCTGTCCTCGGATGCGGCGGTTTGGAGGGGCGAGTTGGCTTGGGTGGTGTTGAACTCGGGGGAGTGTTCGCCTTCCTCCTCTTCACAACTGGCTCCTTCCGGGCCTGCGCCTCAACGGGTGTCGTCGGTGGAGTCGGCGATACGTCCGGAGGCGCTTGAGTAGGGCTAGGTGTCGGAGGCCGATTGGACGGGGTGACACAGATGGCTGCGTCAGGCTCGTCCAATTCGTCGTCTTCCAGTGGGACGGTAGCCGAGACAGCCGGGGCCGGAACCTCTTCCATCTGGGTCGTCTTCTGGTGAGCGGTGTTCGGCGGTCTAACAGAAGGAGTCGCCGCCGGCGGTTTAGCCACCGGTTTTGACCCCCCCCCCCCCTGCGCCGCCGCTGGCACACGTCTCCTCTTCCTCCACCTTCCTTTCTTCTGAATCCGGTCTCCGTACACCAAGGTCACGGTTGCCCGTGACCCGGTGTACGAGACCCGGTATTCTATCAGCATTCCATAACTATTAATCAGTCCCCCCAGGTGGGGGGGGGGGGGGGCAGATCGAGAGAGCAAGGGCTAACGTCCGTCGTCATCGAGATATTAGATTGGAATGAGGGGGTGAAGGTTAGAGGTGGGGGTAATTTCGACTTTATGACTTTATTTTTTAGTACTTTACTTCCATTTTATGTTAAATCACGTGAAGCCCCTTTTTGCAGACACTGATTACGAGTTATTACTGTTTATACTTCAAAGAAACCAACTGTATGGACGATATGATTCTAAATACCAAATTACGGATTCATGTGATTACATCCCAGCCAACATGCCCAGGTGGGCCCTGCATGGGTTGTCAATGGGCGTGCTGGGCACAGATGGGCAGGGGCTCGAGGTGGGCTTTCGAGTGGGCGTGAGATGGGCCCCACATGAGCTAGATTCCCGGGGGTTTTTTTTATGAAAAGGTATCATATTTTGCCTAAAATAAAGTGTACATATTCAATAACAGACATAAAATTAAATTTAGCTGTCATTTTTTACATCTGAAAATTTGCAAAACTTAGCCATTTTCTCCGAGTGTGTGGGACTTACCACCGCGCATGCACTTCCCGGTGCCTCTCGCGAGATCTCGAACCTTCTTGCGGTAAATTGATTGGGCGCCATTTTAGGGCTCAACGGAATTTGAATATCAGTTTCTTCTCAATATACTACAGGTAATTGTTTCGTTGTACAACTAAGTACATGTATGTGCAGAAACGTACTTTAGGAAAACGGTTACACTAACGCATAACTAATTCCAAGAATGAGCACATAGGTCACGTCAGATTTCGTATGAAAGTAGCCTAAAACTTAAAAGTAAAACATGGCGGGCAATTCAACACATTATCGAGGCTGATCAATCGGTTCATCACTTTGAAGTGTTAGTTCTAAGTGTCGTAGTTACTGTGACTGTCATTTCAATTATCCTCTCAGTTAATTAAATAAATAAAAGTGATTTACTCAAACAACGCATTAACACAGTCAAATATAAAAACACCAATGGACAGCCACATGCACACGTATTTCGAAATTTCGTACCATATTATAGCATAGAGCAAGCATTTTTTAAAACATACTACATGGGCGTACATAGGGGGAGGGGGGTTCGACCGAACCCCCCCCCCCCCGAAATCGCTTTTTTTATAATTTAATATATCTGACATTATTATATTTACTCAACATACAAATATATGCCCAAATTATCTCTGCAATCTAATTTGGAACCCCCCTTTTCAAAATCCTATGTATTGGAACCCCCCTTTTCAAAATCCTATGTACGCCCGTGTACTAGTAATTGTTTATCACCTTTTTTATGTTAACTAAAGCATATGGACCTCCACAGAACAAAAACATTAAAACAAAATTAGTGTGTCATCAGAAATATTCTTCAGGTGTGTCAACAACTATTGCAGAGTCCATAACAATGTTAATTAGTGTTGTTTAACTGTTCAGGCATGGTTTAATGAGTTTACTGCCAAATAACAAGACATCAAAATAATTTAGAGTTACGTCTCTTTTCACCTTTGTCGGTTTGCAGGTGCCCGTTTTATAAATCAACAGTAAATACGGGCATGAATTTAAAATTATGAAAATTCTGTAAATTGCTTCTTAAAACAATGTTCTTTGAAAAAACATACGTTTAAAACATGAACACGCTTGATAAAGTTTAAAAAAATGGTTGCCCATAATTGAATTATTTTTTTAAATAACTTCTATTCGCATGTAAAAGACAATTGTTACGTATTCGCTTAGTTTTTTAATCCTAGATTATGCAAACATTCATTTCTTTTTATCATCAGGTATGTGTTTAATGTAGTGGAGAGGGTACAAGCACAGCTAAACAATTCGACATATTTTCTGCAATAAGGCGAAAACGTGTTTAGAGTAACTTCCCTTTGGTTGCTCTATACCACATATTAATTTCATATCTGATTTGGTCATTTTGTACCATAATCAAAATAAAGTAATACAATAAGCAGAAAATATGTCCAGCTAATAACAGATGCAGATAAATTACGATTTTATTTTAGCAGTCCTTAATCGCTGTATAACTAAAAAGTCTTTTCTTTATCTAAATGTTTGTGGGTGGCTTCCCCAAGCGCTACTACCAGTGTGGCCAATCTACGTCACAAAACAACGTAGTGACGTCTTTTTTTCTTTCTTTTTTACTGAAATCGGTTGTAAACATTAGATATATTAAGTTTTTTTTCCCCGCCATGTTTCCTTCGAATGTATGTATTGCCGTTTTTGAGATTACTTTAGAAGAGTTTTGATAATGTTGACTACATTCAGCGTAACGGCACTCTTTTGAGGTAATATCAAAAACGGCAATACATATACTCGTAGGAAACATGGCGGAAAACCATATGCACAATCTCTAGTTGTCTTAACTGTTGTAAACACATGTCAAAATGTGCATAGCTTAGGGGTCATCTCAGAACATCGAAGTCTGATATTAGACGAAATTACTTTCGTTTGGGGGGAGGGGGATCAGAGACAGTATTAATTTATTTTTCCCTCTGTGTAGTTGGACTAATGAAAACAAAAATGCTTCTAAGGAGTTACATCTAAGCAAAATGTGTTTTTGTATGTGTACAGTAATTACCTGCTTGTGGTGCTATGTAAGACACACCTGCCAGCCAAATACAGTCAGGTATATGACAACCTAGTGTCTTTAGATGCATGTAAAGAATGAAGATTTGATTACATTGTTTATAGAAATGTGGTCATAACAGCTAGCTAGTCTCTTGCTGCATTGATCGTCAATTGCAGTTCAACCATCTTGGTAATTTTATAAGTTAAAAAATAGGTAATTTCTTGCAGGCAAACACAGAGGTTTATTTCACTGTTAAGTATGTTCTTGTTGACTTACATTGTATTATAGCAGCTTTGTTTTAAGTTATTTGCATCCATATTCCTTCAGTATTATTCCATCATAGGTGAATTAACTCATCAGAATGCGTTGGAGAAAATATTTCAAGCTCTGGAGGCAATTAAGGAAACCCAAATGGTACAAGGCAGCATCCTCAAGTCTGTTCTGAGACAAATAAATGGGACCGACGAGGAGGTACAGCTCCCGGACGAGGCCAGGCTGCCCATAACAACATTACAAGAATTTGATGCCTTTGAGACATACCTCAAAGACAATGACTTCCAACAAAAAGTTGTGAGTGTTAACATATTTCTTTACATTCAGTATTTGTTTAGGTAGGGCACAGTTTTTACATTTCAAGAAGACAGATAAATCTCAGTTATTAGTATTTTCTGTGATTTACATTCTGGAGAGAACATTATTAAAAAATGTGTACAATTTAAAACATTCAAACAGGGTCATGTGTAAAGCACCAGTCTTCACTTGTCCTGGACAGTAGGAAATAACACCAGCCGTATGTAGCATGCCGGACTTAATATTATTTTCATATTCTCTCGAACAGGTCATTGTACTGGCTGACGTTGGGGGCAGAACTTTAGATGAAACAGTGAAGAGGGCCAATGATGTGGCACTTAAGTACAACTTTACAGGAAAAGAGAAGCGGACATTCGGAGAAACACGCCTGTGGGAAACTGTTTACCGAAATAAATCTGGATTGCTTCTTGTAAGACTAAGTTATCGCTTTTTCTATAGCCAATATTTAAATAATGTTGGTTTTAATAATTTGAGGACCTTGAGTAACTTTTTCGCATAATTTGAAGAGCTCACTCTTTGTGGGTCAAAGATACATGTACATTGCAAACTGATTAAAAATATCAACTATTGTGGTACTGTTTTGAGAAACCTTTTGCAAAAATAAGCATCAATGGTTCATTTAATTTCATAGCTACTATAAACTCTTAATTTTTAGACATAGCAAAGAAAATTTAGCACATTTTTTGTTTACAAGTAGAAGTTTTATATACCTGTACTTTGTTCAGGTTCAAACTTAGAATTGTTTTACTGTTCACTTGTTTATTCTGATAATGATTTAAAGATGCCCTACATTATTTTACTATTTCTTGTCTGTTTTACCATTTATGCAGGGGCTGTAAAGAGGAAATCGCAGCTTGTTCACGCGAAAAAAGATACAGAGAGAAGAGGGGTCAGAAAGGGCTATTCCAGGAAGACCATCAGCCTGAGACATAAACATGCACATGTAACTTGAACATTCAGTAACCTCAGTCAAAAACAAAGAGTAAAGTTTGTTTTATTTAACGACGCCACTGGAGCACATTGATTTTTATCTTATCATCGTCCATTGGATGTCAAACATATGGTTATTTTGACACATTGTTTAGAGGAAACCCGCTGTCGCCATATAGGGATCTTTTATTTGCGCTTCCCATAGAGAGGATAGCACAAACCATGGCCTTTGTTGAACCAATTATGGATCACTGGTCGGTGCAAGTGGTTTACACCTACCCATTGAGCCTTGCGGAGCACTCACTCAGGGTTTGGAGTCGGTATCTGGATTATTAATCCCATGTCTCGACTAGTATCCTTACCCAGTACCTACCAGCCTTATGACTGATGGCTTAGACCACTGCGCCACCGAGGTTGGTCAGTAACTTCAGATTTGTATCTGTGTGAAGGAGGTTTACATTGAAATTATAGAGGAAGTAACATGATGTGTTTTAATGATTCTAATATGTTTTCAAGATGTACAGTAAAATGATCAAGGGCTGGACCATAGGGTCAGTATATAACACTGACCGTCATGTTGGGAGTTGTCAATAATGTAGTTGTTGAATAGTTTCATACCAACAAATTGTCAGTTAATAATGAAAAAACAAATTATGGTACGATAAGTGCAGAAACGGAGGTGTCTGGGTGGGCAACATCCCACCTTTTTTTTAGTATATTGTCTTTATTATGACTGCAGTTTGTTGGCGTAGTAAAATCTACTGTGACAAGCATAATGCAATGTTAATAATTACATGTAGAGGTCATAATTTGATCAAATTTTTCAAAATAATTGATAAGTGCAACTGTGTAAGGTGAATAAAAATCAAAATAGGATAGGACAAAAACTGATAGTATAGTTTTCATATCATTTACCACTTATTATTAAAATTGAAACTCCAATTTGGGTGAGAGTAAGGAACCAGACAGAAAGTGGTTGGACATCAATGCTAAACGATCAGTATCGTAGGAAGTATTATTGTACCTATCCCTTGAGAGACCATGTACCTTTTAAGACCATATTTGTCAGGTCCCTGTTGCTATCTTTGTTATGTTATTTAACATCCATTGAGAGACCACCTGCTTTATGTGACCACTATTGGACATGTTCTAAGGATGGTCTTTGAAAGGAGGGACTACTGTAACACTTTGTTCAGGGAACCACACTTAAATGTAACTTTACTATCTGTGATATCAAATGTAATATGAATATTTTTGATGTCTATTTCTGTAAATGTATTATCTTGCAACGTGTCCATTTATATATTTAAGAAACAATACTTGACCAATCAAAATATGTGTAAACAAACGGTAAAAGATGCTTTGTCCCAAATGATTCCTTTTTGAAACATTTTCAAATGTGGTTCTGAAGTTTACATTAAATATTTGAGAATAGTTACAGAGCTTTTTCTGACTTTCATTAATTATAATATAAATTCATGTATATATCATAACATGTAAATATATAACTGTGGCACTTACTATTGTCACAACAACAGGGAGAAATGTGTTGCATAATTTTAATTGTGTATATTGTATGCATATATACCTATTGTATCACTTGTTTGATATTTTAATTAAATCATTATATTGACCTGCTGTATTTACTTTTCTGTCATTAAAGTGTGAAATTTCCTTAGAGGCAATACATGCAGAAAATTTGTAATCATCGTGACCAACTTTTCTCTCCTAGTATGTAACCTGGCTTTTCTTTGAAATGACTCATGATATATTATATTCTCTGCACTAGTTACAAATTAAGGGAATTCTTTATTTCTGTGTTCTCCCTATGTCACTGTGGCACTTAAATTACTATTGTCACATCAACAGGCAGAAATGTGTTGGAATTATGTCCCCAATTAAAGTAATTCAGTGCTAGTGTACAGTGACTGTTTTAGAGTTACTTCCTTAAAAATAAATGGCTAATATAACAGTTCAAAATGAAGATGTTTTTGTGGCCTGAAGTAAAAATTTAAAGGAGTGAAAAAGAAACGTGCAAGTAAAATCCAGTTTAATCGGATGTGGGTCCCAAGTAGAGCTCATACAGAGCCCATCTGAGGCCCACCAGGGGTAGCCCAGGTGGGGCCCACTTGGAGCCTGTGGCCAAATTTAAGTGGGTCCCAGATGGGGTGCCCAAGTGGGACCCATATCACTGCCCATGTGGGGCCCACCTGAGGCCCAGCTGGGAATGCTGGCTGGGATGTACATTCTTTTATTTTCCTTTGTATTATCTTTAAAGACTGGGATAATTAATCCTTAATTACGCATGTCACCATCTCCAAATTCCTGGTCAGTCACCCGTGAACGCATGTTGCCAAGCATGTGGCCTCTGTTTTGACAAGGCGACTTTGATATCGCTCCGGACACACGGAGTGCAGGGGTGTAACATTCTCTTTGAGAATGGCCAATACAGCACAAATTGAAGTTTAGAGTAAGATTCGGTGTCCGTAAAATTCTGTGATATTTGTATTTGTATTTTTGCACAGTTCTTTACAATGTTTTTGTTTAAACCTTGAATTTTTATATTGATGTTGATCATCACTTTATTTATTTGCATCACCATAGTTTGACACCCAATAGCCGATGTATTTTTCGTGCTGGGGTGTCGTTAAACATTCATTCATTCATTCATTCATTCATTCATAGTCATCCAATAAAAACATTTCAATGGCAGTTTGACACTGAAAGCTGTCCAGCGCTGAGAAAACAAAAAACATTAGGCATAACTTTATTTTGATGTAAGGACATCCAAAATGACGTCATTCGAGTTTGACGTCATTTTCATTCAAAAATACACCGCGACACATATTCTTACGTTATTTGAATATCTAGTAATGGCGGACTGGAATTAAAGTTGCGTGTACAGTTTACAAAAACACGTTGTATTAAGCTTGAGCTTATATCGTAAAGAGATTATTACCCTCGTGTATCTCGGTATCGTCAATATATATTAGGAATAAAAATAATAAATTTGTATTCCTAATATATGATATTGACGATACCGAAAAACACTCTGGTAATAGCATCTCTCTCTCTCTCTCTCTCTCTCTCTCTCTCTCTCTCTCTCTCTCTCTCTCTCTCTCTCTCTATAAAATTGCGATCGGACTTACAGTTGTCTCTAGACAGTCGACGATATCCGTTAACAATGAAGACGTATGAGTTTATTACACTGGTATTTTTGTTTGTGCTTTGCATTATCAAACGACGTTATGCAATGGGCAGTGTTTGTTTGTTGTTGTTTATTTTGTTTGTTTTTTGTGGGTTTTTTTACTATATTCATTTTTTTATAAATCATACATTTACTAGCAATTCTATTATTAGTGGGGGTTTTGTGTTTTTAAGATACATGCAATCAAAATAATATCTAGATTAATTAACCATAAGAGTCCTAACGATTACAACAGGGCTTTGCCGCTCAGGTTTGTACTAATATATATGTATACACACACACACACACACACACACACACACACACACACACACACACATTGACATTAGATAGTTTAAGTTGTGAATTGCATTAATGTTGCCTCCTCTTTTATCCTTCTCTTTCCTCTGTGCCATGTGCACGTGTTTAATCGGTTAATATTTAAAGGAACATTCCTGAGTTTGTTACATTGTAAGATGTTTACGACTAATAAAATATTTCTACTATTAAACTTGGATATTAAATATATTTTCGTGTTTAGAATACCAGTGTCTGTATATTCAATGTGTTTCTGGTCGTCTTAATATTTGTAAGAAGCCCAAACTGGATGTTTTCTTCAAATAATTTCGTACGTACGACCCCTGCGTGTGCTGTAACCTCACCGTGGTGCAGGGGTGTAACATTCTCTTTGAGAATGGCCAATGCAGCACAAAATTTAAGTTTTGAGTAAAATTCAATATCCGTAAAATTCTGTGATATTTGTGTTTTTGCACAGTTCTTTACACTGTTTTTGTTTAAGTCTTGAATTTTTATATTGATGTTGATCATCACTTTATTTATTTGCATTACCATAGTTTGACACCCAATAGCCGATGTATTTTTCGTGCTGGGGTGTCGTTAAACATTCATTCATTCATTCGTACGTACGAAAAAATATATTTTAGGAAATAAAATTAAATTTAACATAGTACAGATATTAGAACGATCAGAAACACGTTTACTATACAGCCACTAATATATTATGCAGAAAAATATATTTCATATGTAATTACAATCGTTAAAGTCTCTGTTGGTCGATAATATTTTAAAAATTGAAGCAAACTCAGGAATGTTCCTTTAAAAACAGACCCATTTTAAATGTTTTGTAGGTAGTCTGTCTTATAATACAGTACATTATATTCAAAAGATAAACATAATAAAGAAAGAAATACATAACGCCATGAATGCGTTCCCGGAGTGCCAGGTTTTCAACTTTGTGAAACTGTGGATCACGTACGTAGTTGTTAATGAATGTCGCTATGGTAATCGTTCAGGATAGCTGTACCCATAGTAACCGAAACAAAGTCAAGATTGTGCTTCCAGAATGTTCATTTTATTTCGCAAATCTGTAACAGACTTTCCCAGACGTACAAATATAAGCTAAATTACTGGTTCTGGCATTTCCAAGTAAGTTTTCTATTTTATGTATTTCAATATTTTTTCTTTTTTTCTTATTTAAAACATAGTGACTGAATTTTCACGTACGTTTATTATTTTAATAGCCGGGCTTTGATGTTTTTCAGCGTAGCGTTTTTTTATTTTATGTTTATATGTCTATACCAACTGACATATGTGTCGGAGTATTTTTTTTTCTCTTAAATTTAATGAATCCATTAAATATAAAACGGGAAAATAATGTCATTTATTTATGTTAAGTCTATACCTGGGACAGTCCACTCAAACTAATATATTGGTTCTGAGATTTAGAATGTGTTTGTTGTTGGGTGTCATTAAACATTCATTGAAGGGTCTGTTTTTAAAGGGACATATTCCTGAGTTTGCTGCAATTTTGAAGATGTTATCGACTAACAGAGACGTTTTAACGAGTGTAATTACATATCAAATATATTTTCTGCATACAATATTAGTGGCTGTATATTAAACATGTTTCTGATCGTTTCAATATTTGTACTGGGTTAAATTTCATTTTATTTCCTAAAATATTTTTGTACGTACGAAATTATTTGAAGACAAAATCTAGTTTGGGCTTCTTACAAATACTAAGTCGATCAGAAACACATTGACTATACAGACACTGATATTCTAAACGAGAAAACATTTAATATGTAAGTTTAATCGTAGAAATATTTTATTAGTCGGAAACACCTTACAATGCAGCAAACTCAGGAATGTCCCTATAAGTCTATACTTGGGACAGTGCACACAAACTAATATATTTGTTCTGAAATTTAAAATGTATATTTGTTGTGGGGTGTTATTAAACATTCATTAATTCATTCATCATGCATTCATTCATTCATTCATTCATTCATTCATTCATTCATTCATTCATTCATTCATTCATTCATTCATATATATAATAGCTAGCATAGCCAGTGTAATTATAGGAATAGAATAGGTGTTTAACGACACCGCTGTAATCATAGGAAGTGGTATTTTTCAGATCACACACTTTCAGAATTTGATAACTTGGTAAATTAGATGTAAATTATTTAAGGTCACGGCACCACGTTTATTGATATTTAAGCAAACGTACAACGGTGACACCCCATAAGTGACGTATGCAATTATAGTCATCACACAAAAACATGTCAATAGCACCTTTACACTGAAAGCTGTCCAGCATTCAGAAAACAAAACACCAGTTTCTTTTGTGAACGAATATCCAAAATAACGTAACTGCAGGGGATGCCAATTCAAAGCAGACTTGGCAGCAGAATCTGCCTTTGCATTGCCCTTAATGCCAACATGGCTGGGTACCAAACAAAGTATAACACCTTTATTGGCAACGGATAAAAAGACACACTTTCGTATCAACATCCCAACTAAGGGATGCTCCAATTCCATGTACTCTACAGCTTGGACAAATGAAAGTGGGTTTAAAAATAATGTATTTAGATGCACATGGATCCTTAATCTGTTCCATGGTGTTAATGACTGCCAAAATGTCATATCATGGGAACAAATGTAGCAGAAGCCACATAATTCCCATGCCGTGATCCGTCTGTGTAAACAGGATTTCCATGAAATGTTTTTGGAGATTTAATCACTCTTGCAGGGTTATCTTCTAATGCAGACATCCAAACGTTCTTCTTTATTATAGATATCTATTATGGTACTCGCACTCACTCTCTGTCTCTGTTTGTCTGTCTGTCTGTCTGTCTCTCTCTCTCTCTCTCTCTCTCTCTCTCTCTCTCTCTCTCTCTCTCTCTCTCTCTCTCTCTCTCTCTCTCTCTCTCTCTCTCTCTCTCTCACTCTCACTCTCACTCACTCGCTGTCTCTTGTTTGTATATATTGGTAGAGGGACCTTGGCGGAAGAGGTCGCTGCACTAAATGACCACCATGGACACTCAACACGACGACACACGGCTTCGCTTATCCACGAACGCCAGTCTCAAAAGCAACGACATCATTGACGTGTTGCACCCCAAGAATTCCAGTATGTTGTTCTGTAAGTCATAACTTAATATACATTTAAACGACACCGCTAGAAAACCGTGTTTAATTAATCGTTGCACCTCAAATATTCCAGTACAGGCATGCTGTTCTGTAAGTCACGACTTAACATACGACTCGACACCGCTAGAAAACCATCTTAAATTAATCGTCGCCTATTAAGAGGTCAGATATTTGTTAAGTCTAATCAAGTCTTCAGAGGGTTCCCTGTACATTTTGTAATGCACATTCCCACAAGGACAGCACACGGAATCGTTACGGAAGCTTTGCCTTTCGTCTCAGTTTGTTTGTTTGCTTAAATACACCACTAGAACACAATGCTTATTAATTATCAGCTATTGGATGTCATACACTTTGGTAATTCTGACAGGTAGTGTTTAGAGGAAAGCAGCAACATTGACCCCCACCCATTAACAGCAATCGATATTTTATGTGCACCTTCCTACCATGGTCTTTGATACAATAGTCGTAGTCGACATTACTTGAAGGAAGGAAGGAAATGTTTTATTCAACGACGCACTCAACACATTTCATTTACGGTTATATGGCGTTGGACATATGATTAAGGACCACATATATTGAGGGAGGAAACCCGCTGTCGCCACTTCATGGGCTACTCTTTGTCGATTAACAGCAAGGGATCTTTTATATGCACCATCCCATAGACATGATAGCACATACCACGGCCTTTGATGTACCAGTCGTGGTGCACTGTCTGGAGCGAGAAATAGCCTAATGGGCCCACGACATTATTTGAAATGATTTGACACATTATTTACCTTTGAAATTAGTTTATATTTGACAACGTATTATGTGTTCCACAACACTATTTCGATAGTGATTCATCACTGTATGCAATTTTAAAATTAACCGCTCCTTTCCGTTTGGAACAGTTAACTGTTTTCGGAATGATCTGCTGACGGAGGGAGGGAAGAGAACGCAGATCATAAAAATCCTCACATTGATCTTGCTGCCCATTTTTGGGTTGTGGACTTTCACTGTGTACGGCCTCTTTGACAGCCTGGAAGTAAAGGCAACGATGGAACAAGTAAGTATGTTCATGTATGGATATGACTTGATCATAATATGCGCCTGGGGTACTTGTAATGAGAAGGAGTACTCGATTTAAAAAATTACTTCCTAGATTTAGTAAACGTAAATACATGTGTATGTTAATGTATGGATGTGAATTAATCATAATATGCGCCTGGGGGACTTGGAATGAGAAGGAGTACTCGATTAAAAAATAAATTACTGCCTAGATTTTATAAACGTAAATACATGTGTACTAACAAATAGATATGGTACTAGCTGACAAAAGGCATTACAGGTAGTACTAAACCAAAATTATCTGCCCAGGTCAAAGTTCGATATGCACCTAACCTTGATAGAGCAATCAATACGACCGGTCCTGTCATAGGTAATAAATGTGTGTTGCAAAAAACAAAACAAGAACAAAAACAAAAAAACCAACAACATTTTATATGGGCAAGTTGTCTTATTGAGCGTTATTGTTTATGGACCAAACATAATTCAAAATAAAGTATGAAGTTTTAATGCTATTATTAGCAAGAATGATTCAAATTTAAAGGGACATTCCTGAGTTTGCTGCAATGTTTAAGATGTTATAGACTAACCGAGACTTTTTAACAATTGTAATTATATATCAAATATATTTCTGTGCAATAAAATATTAGTGGCTGTATATTAAACGTGTTTCTGATCGTTCTAATATTTGTACTAGGTTAAATTTCATTTTATTTCATAAAATATATTTTTTCGTATGTGCAAAATTATTTGAAGGCAAAATCCAGTTTGAGCTTTTTACAAATATTAAGACGACCAGAAACGCATTGAATATACAGATACTGATATCCTAAACAAGAAAATATATTTAATATGTAAGTTTAATCGTAGAAATATATTATTAGTCGGAAACATCTTACAATGCAGCAAACTCAGAAATGTCCCTTTAATGTATAAGTATTACGTTCATGAAAACAAAATATCATCCGCAAACTTGTGTGAACAACAGCTATAATGAATTTTCGTTACATCCATTACGATATAACCTCATCCCATTGGTTAAAACATAGCAACAGGAATTTGTTAATTTCTCGATATTACGTCGTCATATCTGATGACGTCATTTTATATGTTCAATTTGTTTCCTTGCGCGGGGGCGGGACGGCCCAGTTGTAAAGCGTTCGTTTGTTGCGCCGTCGGTCTAGGATCGATCCCCGTCGGTGGACCCATTGGACTATTTCTCGTTCCAGCCAGTGCTCCACAACTGTTGTAACAAAGGCCGTGGTGTGTACTTTCCTGTCTGTGGGATGGTGCATATAAAAGATACCTTGCTGCTAATCGATAAAGAGTAGCCCATGAAGTGGCGACAGCGGGTATCCTCTCTCACTATCTGTGTGGTCCTTAACCATATGTCTGACGCCATATATCAGTAAATAAAATGTGTTGAGTGCGTCGTAAAATAAAACATTTCTTTCTTTCTCTCTTTCTTTCTTTCTTTCTTATTGAGCGTTATTGTTTGTGGACCCAAACTACTTCAAAATAAAGTACGAATAGTTTTAGCATCATCATTTGCTGTGACTATATAGCCATAACAGTAGTTGAAATATACATTAGTAATGGTAGCAGCAACAACAACAACCGTAGTTGTAGTAGTGGTGGCTGTGATGGTAATAGCAGCAACAGCAGTAGTGATGGTATTTGCGGTGGCAATGATGCATGCGATTGTGACGGTAATAGCAGCAGCCGTGGTGGTGGTGGTATCTATGGTGCGTGTGGTTGTGATTGTAGTAGTAGTGGCAATAACAGCAAAAACAATGGATGGATGAAACTATCCATTGCATGTTCTGCCTCATCACGGAATCTTATGACATAGCACATGTCCAATTTTCCTGTTTGTTCTTTGCAGACTCAAACGGCTGTTAAAATCAGCGTAGAAATTGGAAGATTCCTCGACAGAATCCAGAGAGAGCGAGATATGTCTGTGTTGTATCTGAGCATCCTGGGTCCTCAGACTAAGACATTTCTTCGAAACGAATACCTCCTCACAGACCAAGCACTTGAGCAGCTTACAAGCTGGCCGTTAGGAACGGAAGTGACATCAGTTTTCCATTCAAAAGTCAAATTCCACTCCTTCTTAAACAAGCACAGGCAGTTACTGAATCCGAAGAATTTTGACATTTACGTCGAAATCGAGTTCTACAATTCGCTTATTGAACCGTTTGTAGAATGGCTGTACGACGCCATTTCGGAATCCAGCAAGGCTTCCATGTGGAAGATACTGGTTTCCTATCAGAAGATTGTCACTGGCATGGAGCAGATCGGCATCGAAAGAGCTCTGGGTGTCGTCTTTTTTGTCAACGGCGGTTTTCCCAACAAGCGCATCTACGAAAATTACAACAGAAATGTCAACATTTTTAAATCCAACTACCGGTCGGCGGTTTTGTACTCGAAGCAGATTAATAGCATCTTCCAAAAGGGTATGTTGAAGAGTGGGACAAACTTGACCGCGGTGATCGAGACTTTCCGCTACGAGATCCAGCACTCGGTGGGCATGAAACCGTCTGTGATCAAAGGCCAGTGGTGGTTTGACAACATGACTCTATACCTGGACACCCTTCTCGTTATTCAGCAGGACCTGGCCAATCTAATCAACGACGAGGTGGAAATCGTCATTAAAAAAGAGAACACGTAAGTTTAAGAACGGATTTATAAGTTTGTTTTGTTCAACGACACCGGATATGGTGTTAGACTTGACTTATCCTTTTCACTCTCAAATGTGATATACGATTTTTTAAAATTGATGTATTGTTTGTCTCGTTCAGAATGAGACTAGTATCGAAGCGATTCTGCAGGTATAACTTTAGAGTAAATTAAAAGCAGGGTTCAAGGCTTCAATGTCATGATAGAAACATTTCAAGGAAATAGTGTGAAATATTTCAGAATAATTGTTGGGTCTGTGTTCTTTCGATGGCGCATAATCCTTCGATTTAGGTTCCATGTTTTGCAATCTGTCAGAAGCAAATTCAGCTTTCGCCATATCGACACAGAAGTAGGAAGCGTTCTGCCCGAATTAAAAGTATTGCGATGGTGTTTGCCATCAATGGCAACGTATGTTGATAGTTAAAATACGTCGTATTATAAAACGTCCTTATATACCCGTTGGTGAGATGACCATTCCTTATTTATGATAACATATATTTATTTGTTTTTCACTTTCGCCATATCGACACAGAAGTAGGAAGCGTTCTGCCTGAATTAAAAGTATTGCGATGGTGTTTGGCATCAATGGCAACGTATGTTGATAGTTAAAATACGTCGTATTATAAAACATCCTTATATACCCGTTGGTGAGATCACCATTCCTTATTTATGATAACATATGTTTATTTGTTTTTCACTTTCGCCATATCGACACTGAAGTAGGAACCGTTCTGCCTGAATTTAAAAAAGGATTGTGATGGTGTTTGGCATCAACGGCAATGTATGTTGTTAGTTAAAATGCATCGTATTATAAAATGTCCTTACATACCCGTTGGTGAGATCATCATTCATTATTCATAACACTGCTTTTTTATGCTTTTGTTTTTCGTCTTTATCAGGAACCTTACGATCACCGGAATTTTCCTCTTCGTCGTCTTTCTGATGTGCCCTCTGGTCGTCTACTTCGTGCAGACCCTCACGACCGAGATCCAGACGTACGCCCTGATCCTAGTGAATAAGACGAAAGAACTGCACCGCGAGATGAGGAAAACAGACACGCTGCTGTACCAGGTGGTTCCTTCCGTCATCGCAGGCAAACTGAAGAAGAACGAGAGCATAGACGCCGAATACTTCAAGTCGACCACGATCATGTTCTCAGAGATCGTCGGCTTCACCCAGGTGACGGTGCTCAACTCTCCGCTCGAGATCGTGGAGATGCTGAACATTCTCTACACGGCTTTTGATAAACTAGTGACCAAGTATAACGTCTACAAGGTGGAGACCATCAATGATGCATACATGATAGCATCAGGTGTGTATCTCATACTAGGTGTCGTTCAACAATTATTTTTCTCTTTTAGTCCTGCAAGCAGAGCCACCTAAATGTGTGTATGTGTGCGTGCGTGCGTACGTGTGTGTGTGTGTGTGTGTGTGTGTGTGTGTGTCGGTACCGGCAGGATAACATTACTTCACATGGCTAAGCGTATTCATTATGGTACGGGGATCATAAAACCACCTGATGTCACGTTCAAAACTGCGTGCGTTTCGGATGGTGGCCATTTGGAAAAACATGCTTCCAGACCAATTAGATGTATTCTGAACAACTTTTCAAGATGATTTTCACAAACATTAAGCACTCATCGCTGTATTCGTGACATACTAACAATGCTATATACAGATTTCCCTGGAACATGTAATAGATTCCATTGGAATTTGCTGTTTAGAAAATTAAACAGTTCTTCCATATAATTTGAAAACAATGGGTTTAGTTGAAACACGCGTTTCAGAGTGATCTGGTAGGGTTCAAACCCAGTGACCGTAATAGTGCAGAATCTGGTATATTATACAAGCTAAATTCAGTCATGATGTTTTATTAGACTGTTCTGTCATAACGTTTGGTATATTCCTCACAACTAATTTCAATTTTGATATTTTCTATAACTGATGAACCTCGTTATATCAATTCTTTAGTCAATGTGGGTATGTATTCAGAGTAATTATGTCCTCTGCCACTATGATTAAGCGTTACAAGACATGCCCCTGTTAACATCATACCATGTCTCCGGGGGGGGGGGGGGGGGGGGGGAGATATGGAGAACAGTCGAGGTAAGGTGGGTGCCACAACTCGAATCCAGTTTCGCAGAGCCGCCTTTACAACCCATACCATGTGAGATGGTACATTTTCGTGAACCAGCAGAGGGGTGGCTAAAAGCTCTCCTCGCCGTTTTCGACGCATTGACCAACGCAAACTACTAAGCAAGTCAGCGTAATATGGACATATAAGGCATACAGTCGATATGGATTAGTCCCTTGGTCTGCGCATGACCTTGCTAGCATTGTGTTGGACAATGAATTTCTTTGGTGTTAGATAATTGACGTGTTTCCGCCGTTTCAAATGTTACTTAGACTCAGGGTCATAGTTATGAATCCACGTTTGATACCTGGCTACTAAATGATGCTTAGACACAGGGTTATAGTTATGAATCCACGTTTCATACCTGGCTACTAAATGCTGCTTAAAACGTTTCCAGTCCAGACTTAACAGCTCCACATTACCATCCGAACATCGAATCTGCTTTCTTTTTGGAAATCGACATTCTCGGCATCCAGTGAGCTCATACCCAAAATTAATGTTCACGGATAATGAATTTCACTCAGCCATAACTATGCCCCAGAATGTCTACAGTCTGTCACACTGTCACTCTTCGATCTTCCATCACAATTTGTTTCACAGTTAGGGTCTCCACGAGTACAAAATATTGGTCTCGAGTACTCTAGTGTCAAACTTGACCGGGACCCTCCCCCTCCTCCCCCCCCCCCCCCCCCAGTTTGCGACGCTAAGACCATTCCCCACACTACAGGTCCTTAACGCTTTTATCGTCCGCCTTTCATAGACATGGCGGAAGCAAGTAGGCATGGGGGGGGGGGGGGGGGGGGGCTGACTGATCGAGGATGCAAAGCAAAGTTTCTAGGGGATTCTAAATGCAATTTCCTGCATTCTACAAGTACAATTCATCTCTGCCTTAAGATTTACTACGGTACCAATACTTTATTTAATGCAGAATTGATTCTAGCCCACACACCCCTCCCCTGCTCCGTCGTGCCTGTTTCCCTATTGTTTTTACTTTTTCTATGAATTAACTTGCTTTTGCTTCTTTGGTAATAAACAACAGCTTTAAGACATGATCTGTAATAACACAAATTGGTCATAGCTGATTACATTTACTTTATAAATGAAAAAGAGACACTATTATGAAAAACTCCATGACAAAGTTAAAGTTAAATCATATTGATTTATTGAGGATTGGTTGTTGGATGACAAATATTTGGTCATTGTGATACACATTCTCACTGACAGGACAGCGCATACCAGTGTCATGGGGCACTGACTGGATGTGCGGTATTGATCAATACTATACAATTTACAAAATCAGTTTGTTCAAATTCGTTCAGGTAGAATAGGGGCGGGACGTAGCCCAGTAGTAAAGTGCTCGCCTGCTGTACGATTGGTCTAGGATCGATCCCTGCGGATGGTCCACTGGGCTTTTTTTCGTTCCATCAGTCCACTATGGCTGGTGTATTAAATACCGAGGTATGTGCTATCCTGCCTTTGGGAAGTTGTGTATAAAAGATGTCTTGCTTTATAACAGGAAAATGTAGAGGGTGTTCTCTTCGAGACTATATGTCAGAATTACCAAATGTTTGACATCCAAAAGCCGATGATTAATAAATCAATGAGCTGTAATGCTGTCGTTGAATAAAATACACTTTAACTGAAATGTCCAATATGTATTATTATATTTTAGGCCTTCCAGTTCGAATCGACAACAAGCATTCGGCGGAGATCGCTCACCTGGCGTTGGATTTCATCAATGTGACGAAGAAACAAACGTTGTTTACAATTAATGAACAACACGCACAAGTGAAGATCGGCATTAACACAGGTAAGATGAGCCATGGAGCATTGGCGGAAACGCTAGTATGATGTGTAAATGCGGCGTTAGCATTAATATCAAGTTGCATTGTTAATGATACCAAAACACGGCATGATGCACTGGAAGGAAGGAAGGAAATGTTTTATTTAACGAGGCACTCAACACATTTTATTTACGGTTATATGGCCTCAGACATATGGTTACGGACCACACAGATATTGAGAGAGGAAACCCGCTGTCGCGACGTCATGGGCTACTCTTTTCGATTAGCAGCAAGGGATCGTTTATGTGCACCATCCCACAGACAGAATAGTACATACCACGGCTCTGTTACACCAGGTGTGGAGCACTGGCTGGAACGTGATGCACTGGATATACCGTTGGCGAGTTGCGTTACAGAGCACTAACATTAAAGGATCGGATCCTCCGATGGGTAGTGGGGTGCGCACCATCATATCGTACTCCTTCCTAAATACCTGAGAATTCTGCGTTCAACGAATCAGTCATTCTCTAACATATATGTTAAGCTAAAACATGCAAATGTAAAATTACTAATTTGATTTTGTTTTGTTTTAGATGCGTTCTCTCTATCTCTGTTTCTGTCTCTCTCTCTCTGTCTGTGTGTGTGTGTGTGTCTCTCTCTCTCTCTCTCTCTCTCTCTCTCTCTCTCTCTCTCTCTCTCTCTCTCTCTCTCTCTCTCTCTCTCTCTCTCTCTCTCTCTCTCTCTCTCTCTCTCTCTCTCTCTCTCTCTCTCTCTCTCTCTCTCTCGATATCTGTGTGTGTGTGTGTGTGTGTCTCTCTATCTCTCAAATGTCGAAACAGCCAATTATTCGAAACTGGAGTATTGGTAAACAGTGCGTGTTTTTTTCCTACAATTTCAAGGGTCGTGTATGGCTGGAGTTGTGGGAAACAAAATGCCAAGATACTGCATATTTGGTGACTCTGTAAGCATCGCCTCCAGGATGAAGGCAACTGGAAAAGGTAAGTGATTCGACTTTTTTAACCACACACAAAGCGCCTGACAGTGGGTCCACTTAACCCTTTGACTCTGCATCGCGCATATTCCATTTGATACTATTAATGTTGATACTAAGTCAAATTATGCCATCTCATATATGTCCTTATAGGTCTAATGGAAGGTAAATTATTCCAGGATAACGTTGGCTTTGATAAAAAAAAAGTAACTAACGTCGTCCTAGGTAGTCGGGTCGGTAGTGCGCTCACATGAGGTCCTTGGATCAATATATATACATGTGTAATTCAATTTGTAGTTTTCACTGTCAGCTGGGAAGCTCACCAACTGGTACAGAGCAGTATAATATGTACAGGATAGTCATATAAGCATTATATAATGAAGATTCTTTATTATATATTTGATTGGGAATGATTGAAAAATCATAAGGGGTTATTAAACAATATATCAGCGTGAAAAGTTCATTAAGGATGTTGCATGTTCTACTTTATATACATAATTAAATAAGTATTTAATTAACAATACAACCAGTGTGCTATACTAACTCTGAGTAAATGTATAGCTAGTGCAGAATAGCACATTAGCAATACTTTATTACAATTATTACAACAAACAATTTAAATACATTTATGATCGATTGATTAATTGATTGATTGGTCGGTTGTTTGTTTCGTTGATTTTGTGGCTGGTTTACCTGTTGGTATACTAATTAAAAGATACTGAAAAAACGAAATATATATACTTTGTTCAGGTGGGAAGATTCAGATCAGCGCTAAAGCCTACAGTGCGATGAAAAGTCACGGCGTGTTCATTATGTCCGAACGGGGTCAGGTTCAAGTCAAGGTAAGTAGGTCTTACTTATGTTTGTAATCTCTGTAACGTCTGCGGGGCGGGACGTAGCGCAGTGGTAAAGCGCTCACTGGGCTACGGTGGGCCCACTGGGCTATTTCTCGTTCCAGCCACTACTCCACGACATGTATATTAAAGGCCGTGGTACGTGCTATCATGTCTGGGATGGTACATATAAAAGACCACTTGGTGCTAATGGAAAAATGGTCTGGGTTTCCTCTCTAAGACTGTCAAAATTACCAAATGTTTGACATCCCATAGCCGATGATAAATACATGCGCTATAGTGGTGTCATTAAAGAAAATAAACTTTAAACTATGCAACATCTGTTGCAAAGATTGAAATGCTGTGTTGTATCAGTATAACATGCAGATGTCTTCACAAACAAATTGAGAGGTCTGATTACTCCTTAACTTAGATTATGGGGAGCCATTTAAGATATTACCATATTGATATTAAATAAATTCACATACAAATCCGAACTAAACAAAATAATTTCATAGAACCAGTCTCGGGGGAATGATGGTGAGTGAGTAGTGTCCCCTTCAATGGCGAGGTTCGCATGTATGAATATATCCATCCATGCATCCATTCATCTAAATGGACCCATATATCCGTGTATGTTTTATTGTAGTTTTGTGTTTTGTGTTTTGTTTTTATTGCAGAGGAAAGGCTCGATGAAGACCTATTGGTTAGACGGCAGAGTGACTCGCCCAGAAGGCCAGAATGAAGAAACAATCAACAATGATTCACCTGCATTCAACCGTACGGAAGACGGTATTCGGAAATGCAACGAGCCCCGTGACAACGCAGTGCCGTCAACATCGTCCCAGCCTAATGCTCAGGAAGCAGCAACAGCCGAAGTAGCAGCAGCAGCAGAAGCACATACTTCGCGTCTGGAAAACATACAGCAAGTAACTAGCACAGAAAATGTTGATGCATGTCTCGTAAAGAGTACTCCTTCTTTTCGAGAACTTCCTGAATCCAAGACCATAGAATCCATCCCAATGTCTACTCCTGGTAGCCCAGCAGCGGACAAACTGAGCAACTCTGGTATCCACATTGAGCGAGAGGATTCTTCACAAACAGATGAAAGTCATGAACTACCAGGGGAAATACTAGAATGCTATGCGACAGACCCACACGACACAATCAGCGTGTTCACCGAAGATATGATTGGCAGTCAGGATGAAAAGAATCATCCCAAAAGTTAGGTTCCTCTATGTCGAAATGGCCGCTTTTAATATACATACATACATACCTACATATATACACATACACATACACATACACATACACATACACATACACATACACATACACAAACACAAACACAAACACACACACACACACACACACACACATATATCATATTGAAGTATTGTAAGTGGCATCTATTTCACGAGTATTAAACATTAAGTGTATTTCCATTGTTCTTCAACACAAAACATGGCGCTCCCATCGAAGTTTCCATCTGTCCAGCTGTCTGTCATGACAATGTTTAGTTTGTCAGTAAAGGTTTGGTTAAGTTCACGTATACCAGTGATTATGCAACACTGCCATTACGCTTACATCTTCGGTGGGTACTTTTGTTCAAAGATGTCATTCGACTAAATTGGTTATATTTTCAGACGAAACAGGAATTTCATTTATTTATTTATTCTACTTAAGTATGTTAAAATCAAGTTTACGTTTCTAAGTTTCTTAAAGTCTTGCTAACTGCACCTTTCCATCCCCATTTAAGTTATCTCATGGCAAAGGTGAAGGTCGTGATCTTATTTTTCTCTATTTGGAATATTTGTTTACCAGGTACCAGATAGTGTTGCAAATGTGTATTCCTGAAACTCATGAAATTCCCCTAGATATAATTGTGTTATTTTTATTGTTTATAGCTTGTGGATCTCTTTTGTACTTATTACAAATTAATAAGTACAAATTTGGGGCGGGACGCAGCCCAGTGGTAAAGTGCACGCTTGATGCGCGGTCGGTCTAGGGTCAATCCCCGTCGGTGGGCCCATTGAGATATTTCTCGTTCCAGCCTGTGCACATATACTGGTATATCAATAACCTATGAATGTGTCAAAATTACCATACGTTTGACATCCAATAGCCGATGATTAATAAATCAATGTGCTCTAGTGGTGTCGTTAAACAAAGACAACTTTATTATTATGAATTTCAATAACATATATAATCCCATAGTATAATATATAAAGTAGATAACAGATAGAAAACATTGTCTGACAGTTCAGAGTATTGTAAAAAGAATATACCGTAAATCCTTCAATATAAGACTAGGCTTCAATTTTTTCGCGACGCTATGATCCCCGGCCTCTATTCAAGGCAGGTCACTATTCAAGGCAGGCTTCTTATTTTTCAAAATCATTTTCCTGTCCTGCTGTTGTCGTCATGTGCTTAAAAATGTGACATCGTGCAACAGATGTGACGAATATAACGCGGTTTTTAACCTGACAAAGCTCGAATAGCAGAACTAGGCAGGTTTCTATTCAGTGCAGGCCTATATTCAAGAATTTACGGTAGTTCATTCCCAAAGGAACTGGATTCTGGAATGAACAAAAAGTAATATGGTAAATGTGTGTTGAAATGAATTCCCTTTATTCACTTCAATTTCGCGCTCTAGTGCACTGTGTAGCGTTTTATTGTCAAGTACATCACATTGTCATTAGAGCAACATGTTTTTCCCATTGTATATTTCGTTTTCTTCATATGTAGTAGAGATCTATCAGAAATACTAGTTTGGTACGCTGTATTGTTGATACATATGGCTGTCATTGTTTGGAGAGAAGTTCAAACGTTTTTTGTTGCTGTATTGTTTTTCGTGCGTTTTTCCCCCTCTGATTGTAGGGTTATGGTGCATTATTGTGGAATTGCAGATTTGTGTGGTTGGTACAGTGTCTGTATAAATATAGAATATTAGTTTACTACGTTTTGATATCGTGGTTATTTGGCGAGGTTTAGATAACGGTACAACAGGCGAGCTTCAGCGTTATCGAACCGAGCCAAATAACCACGATATTAGAACGTAGTAACCTGATAATTTTTTTTATCATGCAACCCCTTTCAAGTTATATTTTTGTAATATGTTTCAGTCAAAAGCGGTGTAGAAACTATTCGTTTTATTGTGTACAAACTACTACCGGAAGTCGGACAATAGCAGGTGTCCGAAAGCCTAAACGTTATGTGTTTCCAAATTTTAAATAAAATACTTTGATTATATACTAAAAGGCAAACGTTATTGTGACACACAAAAGACAAAGATAATTAATCTGGGACCTGTTGTGGCTGCGCAGACTTTGGTGACTACTAGCCGTCCTCGTCGTCACTGAGCTACTGTTGACTTATAGGGTGCACACCGAGATGTCTATCGTTTCAGCAGGTGAGGACATGCTACGACTTCTGTTCTTTGCACGTTTAAAATGCACTGGTGCTGGAACGTTTGTCTGGATAACATTTGCCTTGCACTGCACTTGGCCATATGTTTCCTAACTGAACTAACACTTCTTTGGTGTACTAGCCAGAAAACATTCGGGGATGTGTTTAGTTCAGTGTTCTGACGGATGCACCCATACTATGTTGTTGCTTGTTTTTACTAGAAACACTGCAATATGTTGGGAGGTTACCTAACACCTACATCCCTGATGGTACGTTTTCCCACCCTGTCAGAACCAACTTGAGATGTGGCTTCACGGTTCCTGTTCCATGTGATTCGGGGAGCCGTACATGCCACCGTTTCCGGTTGTTGTTACTAACATCACCTGCATGGGTTTGTGACGGGCATCCCTAGGAGGAGGACTTACCATGGTTGGCCTAATTCTTCCACTTGTCAGACTCCATCCGGTCTTGGGGAGAGCTTTTGTGCATCTGCGGATCTCATTACCCACCGCCATCTGTTGAATGCTGCACTTGTGAGGACAGGTAATATGAAAAGAAACTGAGTGTTTTCTCTTTTATAGATACATTACCTGTCCTCGCAGATTTATTCCCGCCCGAGCCTCCCCACTTCCTGTTCTCCGTTGATGCGCTCATGGAAAAGAAGGAAGTTGAAGTCACATGACCGGAACTACAGGGAGCATACAGTGAATAATTTTAGGCCATTCCATTGGCTGTTGGGATGTTCGGACCAGACTACTCGCGTGGGGGTGTGGGGGGGGGGGGGGGGTGGTGCCGTGTTACTGCCGTGTATGAAACGTTATAATATGGAAACGAGCAATAGTGCATGAAAATGGCGCACCTGCCATATGCAAATCAGCGACATCACTAGAGGGGGTCCAGAGCGAAGTTCACACAGTCAGTAGCGAGTGTGTCCACCTTGAGCATTGATACAGGCCTGGCACTGCCGTCTCATTGAGGCCACTAAACGCTGGAGAACGTTCCTGGGAATGCCATTCCAGATCTGAGGAAGGATCAGTCGGAGTTCCTGCAGTGTTGTTGGATGATTTGGAAGACGTCGCAAGCGTCGCTCCATTTCATCCCAGACATGTACGGGGACGGTCCGTGGCCTGGTTGTTTTGTTGTTATCGTTGTCATAAGTGCCATATGGTGTTTCTGTGGATGTTAAATTGACGTGCGACGTCACCCTACGAGGTCCCAAATTCAGGCATCCCTATGGCTCGCCATCTGTCATTTTCACTGAAGCGTGACATGACAAAATTGCTTCAAACAGCTTACTAAGTGTTTTTTCTGACTTCTGGACTTCTGAAGGCTGCACAGAGTGGCAATGATTTGGGACTGAATGTTTAGCCTTTTATGGTGAACACTGGACAGGATTCCTCCCGAATATTCCATGTTTTTTGCACAAAGCATGCAATCGCTGCAACAACTGCTTGGTTGCATTTCTTTAAGTTGTTTCATGCACATTTTCTTTGGTTTACATCCATAAATCCATTCACAAATTTATTACTCCAAACAATCCATACAATATTTATTTTATCAAACTTTTGCATTTGAGTATATTTCAAAGTCTGTTTGTCATACCATTACATTTTTGTACATTATTCTGTGAAAATAAACTCAAGTTTATGTGTGACTTGAAGAAGATCTACATCACTGGATGCAAGTGACTGTGACGTCAGATGCTGTTCCAAAGTAAACATTCTTTGCAGGAAACTATTTGCATTTTTGTTTCAAATGGGTTCCTAATGGGAGCGAATAATGGAGAATTTAAAAATAAGAGTTAATTTGACGTTACTTGAAGTGTAAATGTTATAATTATTTTATTTATGCAGTTCAACAACTATTGCTGTAAATGGATGTTTGAAAAATGAGAAAACGACCTACCTGAAAAATTTAGCAAACATCCGTCATGCGCATAACTCATTTCCTAGTGACATGACAACACTCGAATTATCGGGTAGGGTTATTAGGTAAATAGGAAGCATGGTTGCATGATAAAGGATATTATAAAATAGGCTACAGCATTTATATGTTCTCGTTATAGCGTCCATAAAGGTTGGCCAGGTTATACAATTCGAGTTCATGATTAGTAGAATTTGTCTTTCCATTTTATTATTATTATTATTATTATTACTATTATTATTATTATATACTGTGTATTATGCACCGTCTATCTTATATTTTTGTTTCAGTTTTTTTAAAAGGAGTACACATGTATGTGCGTGTCCTGTTTCTCTGTGAAATGCGATATTTTTCTGACACTATTGTTTGATAAATAGTGATTATTATTTAAAATATGCATTGTACTAGCTCAGTTCGTTTTTTTCTCTCTTCCAATATAACTTCTACCCAAAACTGATTTTGTTTTAATTTCTGTTTTATTTTTTCAACATTTTGCTGGACTTGTGTTTGTTTGTATCACATGCTAGATAAACAAACATCCATGATTGGCGCCACACATGTTTTGTCTCAGGTGCATCAATACAGTTTGCTTTGTAGTTTTGATTCTTGTTAGTGTCTTAAATATTTGAGCACAGTTTTGTATGAAGATTTCAGTCGTTTAATGTCCATTTGTTTGTCTCGAATACATTGTTTTTATGCTGTGATATTGTCAGTGAATAAATTTATAAATGTCTGAGTGTATGTTTGTTTTTAATTTTAGTCTTGTTGAAATTAATATATTAGCTGAAGATATATACATTATCACCTTTTATTGTCATTGAATACATACTGCAAGTCTGTAAATTAATGCGATACATTAACATGTAACAAATGCGCCCGATGTATCGACGCAAACATTACTTGACGTATTATATATCTTAAACCAGTAATTCACCAAGAATAAAATAGAAAACAGACATCTATTAAAATGAAATTATTATTTTATGTCAACAGAAACAAGAAAACCCCACCTTTTTTGTGGAGTGGGGTGATGGGGGGGGGGGGGGGGGGGGGCGAAACCAGCAGTCTATGAGTTGTTGTTCACACTAGCTAGAGTTGCAATGTTTGTCCAAACCTTGTTCTTCCTGTGGTGCTCTGCATTAGAAGTATAGGACATTAATTGAATCTTTAGATTAGTTTCCCATCATACATGGTAGTTGTAACCTCAAGGATTGTTGTATATTACATTATTCTTACCTTAAAGGGACATTCCTCAGTTTGCTGAACATTTTTAAGATGTTATCGAATAACAGAGACTTTTTAACGATTGTAATTACATATCAAATATATTGTTCTGCATAAAATATTGGTCGCTGTATATTAAACGTGTTTGTGATCGTTCAAATATTTGTACTAGGTTACATTTCATTTTATTGCCTAAAATATATTGTTTTCGTACGTACGAAACCATTTGAAGACAAAATCCAGTTTGGGCTTCTTACAAATATTAAGTCCACCAGAAACACACTGAATATACAGACACTGATATTCTAAACAAGAAAATATATTTAATATGCAAGTTTAATCGTAGAAATATTTTATTAGTCGGAAACATCTTACAATGCAGGAAACTCAGGATTATCCCTTTAACAGGGATGGGAATTCTCCTCGGATCAGCTGTTTTCCTCTCATGGAACATTGCGTTTCCTCACATTTTAATCGTCCTTTCCTCCAAAATGTGTCAGATGGCACAGCTTTTAACCTAGGATTTCAAGAATTTCCGGAACCCCTTTTTTACAGTCCACCAATTCCACCTCTGCTTTAAGACTTGTTAATATTATTTGCACAAATATAGGTGTTATGGTTAGCAAATAAAAATGAAAGATGGTTCTCATGGATTTGTCATTAAACATTTACATCATCACTTTGCAGTCGCAAACGAACAATGTCCACTATTCAGGATACTCCTATGTCACTTCATAAAGAATGAGATTTCTCCGATAGAGAATGTTCTGGAAATGTTTCATGTAGATGACTTACTCTAATCGACATGAAGTGGCGACAGCGGGTTTTCTCTCTATATATCTGTGTGGTCCTTAACCATATGTCTGACGCCATATACCCGTAAATAACATGTGTTGGGTGTGTTGTTAAATAAAACATTTCCTTCTTCCTTCTAATCGACATAGTTTGACACCCAATAGCCGATGTATGTTTCGTGTCGGGGCGTCGTTAAACATCTGTTCTGTCTATCTATCATCGATTTGTCTCAAACTTCAAAGAGAGAGGATTCCGCTTTTGTATTGCTCTTTTACAAAATGACGGCCGCAGTTTGGTTACAATGATTCATAGCAATAGTGACAACGACGTTGTGACAAAAACATCGAATCCTAAGGACGGGATTTAGCTCAGTCAGTTGAGTGCTCGCTTGAGGCGCTTGCGTCGCAGGATAGAACCACCTCGGTGGATCCATTCATCTGATTGTTTTTTCTCTCGTTCCAACCAGTCACCACAACTGGGCAAAGGCAGTGGTATGTGCTTTCATGTCTGTGGGAAAGTGCATATAAAATATCCCTTGCTGCATTAGGAAAAATGTAGCGGGTTTTCTCTAATGACTACGAGTCAGAATTACCAAATATTTGGCATCCAATAACCGGTGATTAATTAATCAATGTGCTCCAGTGGTGTCATTAAACAAAACAAACTTTAACTTTCACGTCTTGATATAATTTATCGGTGTATCTATATTCAGTCAAATTAATTAGAGGTCAGTAGATATTTTCGGCATTTTGTTTAAAGACACATTGAGGTACAATTTTCATCAAAACACGAACAAACCATCGCGTGAATGATTTTTACCAGTATATGGTCTGAGACATTTTTGTTTCTTGTTCGTTTTAATTTTTAAACTAATGTTTCACTATTCACTATTATCAACATTTTCGCAGGTGTATAAAGCGTATATTTTAGCTATCCATACCATTCCATAAATCAAAATATTGCATTTGCAGAAGATCGACGTTTTTGTCAGTCAAACAACGTACGCTGGTATAACACTCACCCACCCCAACAGCGTACGGCTTGTACTGTTAGTTAAAGTGAGACAAGGAAAACGCGTACAAAGGATTGTAGCAAAACGGATGATATTTCCAGATGTATGACCTAATCGTTTTGAAAAAAATAAATAAATAAAAAAGACACAAAAACATCACCCCCACTCTCCCAAGAACAAAAACAGCAAAGAAAGACAAAAAAAAGAAGAAAAAAAAGAAAAAAAGCGCCTATCAACAAGAGCTACTCATGAGAACGATGTTATTACTAGGCATTATACTGTCGAACATTCTGAGTCCGAGTTGCAGATGTTGGCTGTGCTGTTTGTTTTTCACGGCTGTACCATCATGACTCCTAGGTGCGCCTTGGTTTAGGGACGTCACATTTCAACAGTTTGTTATAGGTGTGTAACGTTACAGCTTGGATATGTGAGCCGTACCATGTCAGAGTAGAGGTTATCGATTTTCAAACAAAACAAAAAAAAAGATTATAAAGAGGACGGGACATAGTCTAGTGGTTAAGAGCTCGCTTGATGCGCGGTCGGTCTAGGATCGACCCCCCTTTGGCTATTTCTAATCCCTGCCAATGCACCACGACTGGTATATCAAATGTCGTGGTATGTGCTGTCCTGTCTGTGGGATGGTGCATACAAAAGATCCCTTGTTACTAATGGAAAACAAAATGTAGCGGGTTTCCTCTCTAAGACTATATGTAAAAAAGTACCAAATGGTTGCTATCCAATGATTAATAAATAAATGTGCTCTGGTGCTCTAAACAAAATTAACTTTATCTTTGGGTTATAAAACCCGTTTCTGCAATAATTACACTAGATAACCTAGATAAATGGCACTGAGAGTAATACAGTTATAGTCCGTATAGACAAAAAAAGGACAGTTGTAAACTATAGGACACATTATTTTTGTTTTGTTTTTTTGTTGTTTTTTTTTGGTGGGAGAGGTATTATATTTTCGCTCAGTACGGTCCTTGAACATGAAATATGTTTTTCATAATTTCAAATTATGTATTAAAAGATAGTGACATCTGTAGCTGTTGACTACAATTTCATGGAAACCAGACAACAAAATAGTGTAGTTGCTATGCAAACAGTTAACTAACAGACCGAACCTAATCATTTCGTTTTAAAATGTGGCTTTTGGCATAATTTACTATTGGCATACTATGAAACATGTCGCTAATTAATATAGGCTACCACAAACGCTACTCTTAAGGGCCTGCTACACGATACGATAGAATCGGACCGAGTCACTCGTACGAGTCACTGGCAGGAGTCAATCGGACCGATTGAATCGGACGTGTTGCCACACGGTACTTGTCAATCGTATGAAATTTGACGTCATTGAAAAAATATCCTTACTGTAACCATGGTAAACAATGTTGTGTATTGATAAGAAGGCGGCTGTCTCTGTATTTATATAAATGACTGGACACACCCAACAAAGAGTTGTGCCACTGATACAACTCTATGAGCTGTTGGGTCTGTACCGATGACAAGCGAACAGAGTTTTCCGCCATTACACTCAGAATGTCAACGTTATCTGCGCCACGATCTGATTGGTCAACGTCCCGAAACGTCCGACTCAATCGTATGAAAATAGAACAAGTTCTAAACTTCGACTCGTACGAGTGACTCGGACCGATTCAATCATATGACATGCCACACGTTACGATATACTTGTTGGCGTTGCAATCCGAGTGACTCGTACGAGTCACTCGTATCGTGTAGCAGGGCCTTTACTTTAAGGCGATAGGTCTCGTAGAAATGGCAGAGCACATTAATTTACCGTGTTACGGTTACGTCATTCACATACACGATAAACGAGGTTAAGCTATTCAGGCAGAAAGAAGCAGACCTTGGAGATAGGCAAGAAGTGAGGTTACGCCTTGGAGATAGGCAAGAAGTGGGGTTACGCCATGGAGATAGGCGAGAAGTGGGGTTACGCCATGGAAATAGGCGAGAAGTGGGGTTACGCCATGGAGATAGACGAGAAGTGGGGTTACGCCTGTCAGATAGACAAAAAGTGGGGTTACACCTAGCAGATAGACGAGAATTGGGGTTACGCCTAGCAGATAGGCGAGAACTGGGTTTATTCCTAGCAGATAGACGAGAATTGGGGTTACGCCTAGCAGATATACGAGAATTGGGGTTATGCCTGTCAGATAGACGAGAAGTGGGGGTTATGCCTAGCAGATAGACGAGAAGTGGGGTTACGCCTAGCAGATAGACGAGAAGTGGGGTTATGCCTAGCAGATAGACGAGAAGTGGGGCTATGCCTGTCAGATAGACGAGAAGTGGGGTTACGACTGTCAGATAGACAAGAAGTGGGGTTATGCCTAGCAGATAGACGAGAAGTGGGGTTATGCCTGTCAGATAGACGAGAAGTGGGGTTACGCCTAGCAGATAGGCGAGAAGTGGGGTTACGCCTGTCAGATAGGCGAGAAGTGGGGTTACGCCTGTCAGATAGACGAGAAGTGGGGGTTATGCCTAGCAGATAGACGAGAAGTGGGGTTACGCCTAGCAGATAGACGAGAAGTGGGGTTATGCCTAGCAGATAGACGAGAAGTGGGGCTATGCCTGTCAGATAGACGAGAAGTGGGGTTACGACTGTCAGATAGACAAGAAGTGGAGTTATGCCTAGCAGATAGACGAGAAGTGGAGTTATGCCTGTCAGATAGACGAGAAGTGGGGTTACGCCTAGCAGATAGGCGAGAAGTGGGGTTACGCCTGTCAGATAGGCGAGAAGTGGGGTTACACCTGTCAGATAGGCGAGAAGTGGGGTTACACCTGTCAGATAGACAAGAAGTGGGGTTATGCCTAGCAGATAGACGAGAAGTGGGGCTATGCCGGTCAGATAGACGAGAAATGGGGTTACGCCTAGCAGATAGGCGAAAAGTGGGGTTACGCCTAGCAGATAGGCGAGAAGTGGGGTTACACCTAGCAGATACACGAGAAGTGGGGTTGCGCCTAGCAGATAGACGAGAAATGAGGTTACGCCTAGCAGATAGACGAGAAGTGGGGTTACACCTATCAGATAGACGAGAAGTGGGTATACTCCTATCAGATATACGAGGAGTGGGGATATGCCTGTCAGATATACGAGAAGTGGAGTTACGCCTAGCAGATAGATGAGAAGTGGGGTTACGCCTAGCAGATAGACGAGAAGTGGGGTTACGCCTGTCAGATAGACGAGAAATGGGGTTACGCCTGTCAGATAGACGAGAAGTGGGGGTTATGCCTAGCAGATAGACGAGAAGTGGGGTTACGCCTAGCAGATAGACGAGAAGTGGGGTTATGCCTAGCAGATAGACGAGAAGTGGGGCTATGCCTGTCAGATAGACGAGAAGTGGGGTTACACCTGTCAGATAGACAAGAAGTGGGGTTATGCCTAGCAGACAGACAAGAAGTGGGGCTATGCCGGTCAGATAGACGAGAAATGGGGTTACGCCTAGCAGATAGGCGAAAAGTGGGGTTACGCCTAGCAGATAGGCGAGAAGTGGGGTTACGCCTAGCAGATACACGAGAAGTGGGGTTGCGCCTAGCAGATAGACGAGAAATGAGGTTACGCCTAGCAGATAGACGAGAAGTGGGGTTACACCTATCAGATAGACGAGAAGTGGGTATACTCCTATCAGATATACGAGGAGTGGGGATATGCCTGTCAGATATACGAGAAGTGGAGTTACGCCTAGCAGATAGATGAGAAGTGGGGTTACGCCTAGCAGATAGACGAGAATTGGGGTTACGCCTGTCAGATAGACGAGAAATGGGGTTACGCCTAGCAGATAGGCAATAAATGGGGTTACGCCTGTCAGATAGATGCAAAGTGGGGTTACACCTATCAGATAGACGAGAAGTGGGGTTACGCCTATCAGATATATGCGAAGTGGGGTTACGCCTGTCACATAGACGAGAAGTGGGGTTACGCCTGCCAGATAGACGAGAAGTGGGGTTACGCCTAGCAGATAGACGAGAAGTGGGGTTACACCTGTCAGATAGACGAGAAGTGGGATTACGCCTGTCACATAGACGAGAAGTGGGGTTACGCCTGTCACATACACGAGAAGTGGGGTTACGCCTGCCAGATAAACGAGAAGTGGGCTTACACCTATCAGATAGACGAGAAGTGGAGTTATGCCTAGCAGATAGACGAGAAGTGGAGTTATGCCTAGCAGATAGACGAAAAGTGGGGTCACACCTGTCAGATAGACGAGAAATAGGTTACGTCTGTAACATAGACAAGAAGTGGGGTTACGCCTGCCAGATAGACGAGAAATGGGATTACGCCTAGCAGATAAGCGATAAGTGGGTTACGCCTGTCAGATAGACAAGAAGTGGGGTTACACCTATAAGATAGACGAAAAGTGGGGTTACGCCTATCAGATAGACGAGAAGTGGGGTTAAACCTAGCAGATAGACGAGAAGTGGGGATACGCCTAGCAGATATAAGAGTGGGGTTACGCCTGTCAGATAGACAAGAAGTGGGGATACGCCTAGCAGATAGACGAGAAGTGGGGATACGCCTGTCAAATATACGAGAAGTGGGGTTACGCCTGTCAGATAGACGAGAAGTGGGGTTACGCCTGTCAGATAGACGAGAAGTGGTTTTACGCCTAGTAGATAGACGAGAAGTGAAGTTACGCCTAGCAGATAAGCGAGAAGTCGTTACGCCTAGCAGAAACGCGAGAGTGGGGTTACGTCTAGTACACAGCCGAGGTGCAGGCTTACGCCTAGCAGTTAGTCTAGGAGCAGGGTAACGCTTAGCAGATAGTCGAGTAAATAGGTTACGCCACTAGATACTGGAGCAGGGTTACGCCAAACAATGGTCAGGGAGCAAGCTTACGCAATATTGATACGCGAGTAGCAGGGTTACGGCTAGCAGATAGACCAAAAGTGGCAGACAGACAGGCAGACAGACAGAATTATACGCACAAAGAGAGAGAGAGAGAGAGAGAGAGAGAGAGAGAGAGAGAGAGAGAGAGAGAGAGAGAGAGAGAGAGAGAGAGAATCCGACAAAAAAGGGGAATGAGGGTGGGGACAGAGGGAACAACGAACATAGCATGTTTCTGGCGAGGCAGTGACAGCAAACCAGTGCTTTCACACGTTGACACAGTAATTATCACCGGGCAGCGCTTGATGTCTCTGGCTGATCACGTATGTTGGTCATCGAGGGTGGAATGATGGGTAGCTCTCAGCAGATGATCGAGTAGTACAATCGACCCTCTCGGCGAACCCATTGGGATTTTATCAATCAGTGCCCCAAAAATATGGCTTGCGCTGTATTGTCTGTGGAAAAGTGCATATAAAAGATCACTAGCTGCTAATGGAAACATGTAGCGGGTTTCTACTCTACAAAATGTTTGACGTCAAACAACAGATGATTAGTTAATCAATGTGTTCTAGTGATGTCGTTAAACAAAACAAAAAAACCTTTATTTCAGATTATCCGATGTGTGACGACTGAGTCATTATTCATGCTAGCAATGATCGCGATATTGCATCAGCAGTCTATCAGCCACGAACCACTGCCGTTACGACAGCAACGTCCGACTGTATTGATACCAAGATCAACGTTTGGACAAGCAAGTGTCCTTTATCTATGGTGATGTATCCGCCACCACGCACGTACACATGTATTATGACCAGAAACGGAAGCCACCTCGGTGCAACAGGTCAATCTCAGTTTCATCTAATACATGAATAATGTAATAATAATCCCGTATCTTCTTTTTGAAGAGCGATAATACAGGATTCCGCCAACATGAATGGCTGTCACTGTGAAAAGAAATGTGGCTTAATGTTGGATCTCATCGTTTCTTATTTATAGATGTGAATAATTACAGAGATGCCCATCACTGATTTGAAATCAGATATACAGAAGGACTATGATTATATTGTATGTTTGCTGCATTATCTATCCGTTCGTTCTCCGGAATCAAAAGAAGGAAATTTAATTTTGCAATATACATGCATCCTGATTGCCCCATAAATCTCCGAGCGTTACCTCCGTACCTTTATGGCGCTTCTCGGGACTGGGCGCTGATTTTGTATGGAATCAGTGTTCGATTTAATCTCTCTCTCCTGTAATCATCTGCCGTCAAGCGGTCCTCAAAAGCTCGTTTGTATGGTAAGGACGAAGAGAAGAGTAGTATATTCAATAACGAAGTACGAACTTTAGCTGAAGGAGACAGCGTATGACATCAGGGATAATTGTACAGACAGCGATATACCAACATCATTTCACTGGACCAGATTCCAAGTGTCTAGACTTCAGTTAGAATATTTAATAATACTGCTATGACTGTGTCTGGCCATATCTTGAAAGGACTTTTCATAAAAAAAATAAAAAAACCTTTACCTATAAAGTTAACAATATATTGGTTCATATCAAAGTGTTATGTCCCACTCTCGCCCTAACACTTCGACATTTACACGATTTGTACACTACAACCTTACTGGAACGTTTGCCAAACCAGATCAGTGATATACATTAAAATCGATTATGGGTAATAAATAGGATATAAATCTCGCTACCATTAATTTTTGCTAAAGCTCGTGACAATTGGACATTATTTCACTTAGGACAAAAAGTCCATAAATCTGCAGAGCCATATCAAGCAAAAGCGGGAAAATTAAAAAACTGCTATTTTCATTTAAAACGAAAACCTTTTAAAATGAATGAATGTTTAAAGGGACATTCCTGAGCTTGCTGCAATTTTTAAGATATTATCGACTAACAGATACTTTTTATCGATTGTAATTACATTTTTTCTGCATAAAATATTAGTGGCCGCATATTAAACGTGTTTCTGATCGTTCTAATATTTGTACTAGGTTAAATTTAATTTTATTTCCTACACTATATTTTTTTCGTACGTACGAAATTATTTGAAGACAAAATCCAGTTTGGGTTTCTTGCAAATATTATAACAACCAGAAACACATTGAATATACAGACACTGATATTCTAAACAAGAAAATTTATTTAATGTATAAGTTTAATCGTACAAATATTTTATTAGTCGGAAACATCTTACAATTCAGCAAACTCAGGAATGTCCCTTTAACGACACTCCGGCAGGAAGAATACATCATCTATTGGGTGTCAAACCTAAGATAAATGTTCATCATCAATAAAACAAATTCAAGAGTTAAATTAAATTGAAGAACTGTGCAAAACTATAAATATCACAGGTAAGTAAATTTTAAAATATGGGATACAATTGAGTGTATCTTAAAAAATTAAATAATATTTAAGTCAGGCTGGAGAACACCTTATGCCACTACTTCCACCCCCACCACCTCCGCAATCTTTGTTAGATTAAATACGACTCTGAGATAGGATGTAACTCCTTGGTAATTTTAGTTCAGCTAACGCCATTCACCCAACTGCCCTATAACGACAGTTGGGACCGTGGTCTAGCTCAATCGATTATGAATTTCCTCGAGGTGCTAAGGTCCTAGGATCGAACCCTTTCCCGCGAATCCATTAATAAGTGATTGTTTTTTGTCCATGTCCTAACCAGTGCTTTGTGACAGGTGTATCAAAAACAGTGGTCTGTACTGTCATGTATGTACTATAGTGGACTGTCTTTCTAAAATGCTCCAAATTATATAAATATTCGAACTTCTGCCCATTTTCAACTCTACCCCCTATTAAAATAAATTAAAATAAATGCATTATTAACTGCATTAGATGAAGATTTTCGCCGGAATTTAAGAACAAATAGGGTTTTCCGCGATAGGTTGAATCCACTGGACATATACCACGACCTAGATCTCATCAAAAGATTTCGAATGAATGAATGAATGAATATTACAAAACTCCAGCACATTGAACACCCTACCTGCCACCCATGTGCTATACCGGCAGTCTTACAAGTCCATGCGAAATCATTTTCATTTATATTTATTGTCGTTCTGATATCCAATTTAGGTTCAAACACGCTGTCGTGGGTACACACGTGAGCTATCTGGGCTGTCTGTCGAGAACAGTGGGTTAGTGTTTACGTTGAGAGAAGTCGGACTAGTGATATTACACCTTCCTTTTGAGTCATTAAAACTCGCTCTGGTTGGGAACCTGTACCAGGCATCGAACCCAGTACCTACCAGCCTTATGTCCTCGACACCACCGAGGTCGTTATCTATGCCAAAGTGGATTTTTGGCTTTTATAAGTGGAGACTTCTATTTCCAAAGCAGCCAATGTTAGGCTGGATTTGTTCTGTGAAGACCTATTTGGGTTTTTTCTACGAATGCAATCATTTCAACCGGCGATGCTGCTTTAAGCCCCTGTCAGGGACCGTCAGGCCGGATCCACGACGGATGAAAACCTCACGGATGACCCCGGATAGTAGTCCTCTACGGATGCACCACGATTTAACTACGGTTTTCGACGGATAAACCAAGGATTATTAAGGATAGGGGTTAGCTGACAACGGGGAGCGCTACGGATGACAAAGGATCGGCAGAGTTTACTACGGACCACAACGGATTGTCACGAATGATGCCGGATCGTATCCTTGGTTAACCCGGCGTGTGACCGGGGCTTGAGGCCGGGGATTACTATGATTAAGTACGGATAAGTACGGTTTAAGTACGGTTTATTACGGATTAGAACGGATTATTACGTTCTTCTACGGATTATTAAGGATGTACTACGGTTGTTCAATCCGTGATGAATTTTTGGACATGTTCAAAATTTTCACGGACATAAAAGTACTACTACGATTGATGAGGGATTTAATACGGACAGCTACAGACCACAACGGATTTTCATGAATGATGCCGGATCGTTTCCGTGGTTAACCCGAAGTCCTGGCCCCGTGCTTATAAACCTTAAAATCTAGACTTTAATAAAGTCCAGACTTTAACGTCATGGCAACGTCATTCAAATAGCTTTACGTTAAAGTCTGGACTTTATTAAAGTCTAGACTTTTACGTTTTATAAGCACGGGCCCTGATCCTTGACAGTGTGACCGGGGCTTTAGAGTCACTCGCGGAAAACGTTCCTGTGCACCAAATAATTACATATAGAATATGATTTATTTTAAATCTGGTCATACAAATTTCAGTATTTGAACGTGTATGAGCTATTCATATTTTGTGATTGCAAGTGGCATTACCAAACTTCTTGGTCACATGTTCCTGTTTGACGTCATTTTTCTTATAAAACTACTGTATTGATTCTCATCACTCCCATTTGTGTAGGGGGCCAGGTTGCCTTTTGCCTATTAGGATCAGACAGCACAAAATTGGCCAAATTTCTTCTGTCACGACTTCTAGAATTCGATTTTCGTCATATAACACCTTAATCTGTGCGCACCCGTCGCATGCCGGGAATTGGGGGGAATTACAAATCAACCGGCGAGTTGTCAGACTTCGTCGTCATTTTTGAGTCTGATCCTAGCAGTAAAAAAGATATTAAGTGCAAATTTACAGGAAACAAAATCGGCTAGAGTGGGCGGGGAATCCACTTTAATATTAATCCACTTTAATATGTTCTTAACACATGCGTTCGGGTTAATAACTAAAGTAGCAAACAAAACCCTAATCAATAGTTTACACGTGTAAGCCGTAAATCTCATAATATGGCCAATTCGTGCACGGACAGTCTGAGGTCGGGGAACTGTGTATTCTAGTACTCATTCCCCTTCACTTTGTAATTATAAAACATAAGAGGCAAAAAGCCAAATTGATTATAAAACAATATATTCATAATTATTTATTTTAAATCCGATTTATTTTGATTCTCAATAATTATTTATTTTAATTCCCATTTATTTGGAATCTCCATAATTATTTATTTTAAATCTGACTTATTCTGAAGCATGCTTGCACCAACAGTGTCAATAAATTAATTCTTATTCCCATACATTATCCTACGACGATCTCAAACGTACGTGTCATACCAAATGTATCAACATCTGATCGGTTGAAGAACAAAATAAGCAGACCGAAATTGATTGCTCTGTGACGTGTATGTTAATCTAAAACTGGCTGCTCTTTAATACACAAGTTAACTGCGAGCCTTTACGTAGTCAATAAGGTGATGTTTTTAAAAAGTATTAAAGGGGCATTCCCGAGTTTACTGCACTTTTTAAAAATATTAGTGGCTGTATATTAAATGTGTTTCTGATCGTTCAACTATTTGTACTAGGTTAAATTTCATTTTATTTCCTAAAATATATTTTTTCATACGTACGAAATTATTTGAAGACAAAATCCGGTTTGGGCTTCTTACAAATATTAAGACGACCAGAAACACATTGAATATATAGACACTGATATTGCAAACAAGAAAATATATTTAATATGTAAATTTAATCGTAGAAATATTTTATTTTTAGGAAACATCTTACAATGCAGCAAACTCAGGAATGTCCGTTTAATATTACAATGCGTTTTAGATACTAGCCTATTTATCTTACAACTCGTGTTTAAAACAAGAATTGTGAGAGTACTGCTAAAGCAATACATGCCGTGACTACCGGGCCCAACACATTTTCGTGTTTTCTAACTGTATCTGTATATCTATACGATAAAGATATACCTACAATTTCAGCTCCATATCTTGAGTCGTTGAGAACAAACGGTCAGGAAAACTATGAGGTTCCGCAAGTTTTATGTTCGAAGGTTCGCAAGTTGAGACCATGTAACGCCATGTAAGGATACACAGTTTCAATAACAGCTAGGCATCGTTCATATGAACCATTCCACATAGTGAAAAGGGACGTAGAAAGTGTGGTTCTTTCTACGTCCGATTACTGTTACATAGCCTATGTATAGCAGGTATTAAACATTTGTGGCACCAAAATAATGGTTATTTCAACCGTTTCACAACTGAAATAGTGCAACAAATGAACACACAAATCAAACATGTATAACCTACAGAACTCACTAAATCCCGATCGAAGTACTTGCATCATTATTAACAAAATAAATCTTCCAACGGCAAAATAAAACATTTGCCCGCCAGTTTAAATTTTGCTAAATAGAGGGAAGCAACTCGCCCTGCACATTAAGAAAAATATTGACTTAATACCGGCTTCAGTGGCGCATTGGTTAAGCCATCGGATTGCGGGCTGGTAGGTACAGAGTTCGCAGCCACTACACCCTCTTCTCTCTCACTAACCACTAAACAACTAACCCAGTGTCCCGGACAGACAGCCCAGATAGCTGAGGTGTGTGCCCAGGACAGCGTACTTGAATCTTAATTGGATATAAGCACACAAATAAGTTGAAATGAAATGAAAATTGACTTAATGTACGCCCTGCACTACATTCCACAGACGGAAGAGCACTTATTTAATACTACGGCGTTTGTCACATCAGTTGTGGTGCACTGGCTGGAACGATTTAACAGCCCAATGGGATGACGAGATTGTATCACATCCGAGTGCATTTTTAATCGTCTCTTTGTTTACACAAACTGTTTTGGCGCGCTCTATACAGTAGCAGTCTTCCTCCAGACGATGTGGCAACCAATCTGATTAAAATCAGCTCCACTGGCCTGCACTATAGCGTGTGGAAATTAAAGACCCAGTCGAGCTGATTTTAATCACATTGGATTGCAACCATATATCGTGGACAAGACCAGCTCTCCTCTGTAGACAAAACAACTGGCAGTATTTTGGAATGGGTCTTGTACACAGATACCAACCTTGTTTGCATGTTACGGTTTTTACAGCCCCCCCCCCCCCCCCCCTCCTTTTCAATAATTTCCTGGTTAAATACGTAGGTGTTGTAGTGTGTGTATTAGGGGTGAATAAGCGAAATACTTGTTATCGACGAACTCGATAATTATCATCGGAAAGATATTTAGTGTAAAACTTAGAATTTGTGTTGTATTAGAGCGGGAATCTTTGTCTACTGCGTGGTACTCAGCCGTTCCATGTTTTCGCTATAGAGACTGAGAGAGGGCCTCAGACCACAATTAATTTCGCTATATGTTTCTATATAGCCTTAGTGGCTATAACATTTTTATTAATATCAGCAGGCCCGTGAAGTTTTGTATGTACCTTTGCCTGCATGGGGGACACATACCCTGAAAAGGACAACCCCTGTTGTCCAGCTCTTTCTCCCAGCATATTGGTTTAAACAGACACACCCTCTAAACCAGGCCGGAGTACACCCATTTTACACAAAAAGCACTACTTTTGCATGGGCCGGAATTACCACAAACAAGTCTTCAATGTCAACAAGTTACACATGTTTACAAACTACATGCTATCCCCTGTCACTTCAGTCAAACAGTTGCCACTTCATAGCTGTCTGCCATGAAATAATCACAGTCAAACAGCAGACTACTTGCGCGGTCAAACTTCCGGATTTTCGACAACCAAATGGGAAGATAACTGTAATCTGAGGCCAGAGCGATCATAATTGTACAAATGTCCGCCTAGCTCTCGAACGGCAGAGTACTCGGGCTACTGTTTCTAGGTTCTAATAGACCAAATCATTTCCTATTGCCGATAATGTTAACGTTTACTAATAAAACTGATATAAGCAGCGTATCAACACACCCAGGAATGAATGAATGAATGAATGTTTAACGACACCCCAGCACGAAAAATACATCGGCTATTGGGTGTCAAACTATGGTAAAAGCGAAACAAATTCGATAATCAACTTCAATATAAAAATTCAACAGTTAAATTAAAACACAGTGTAAAGAACTGTGCAAAAATACAAATATCACAGATGAATCAAATTAAAATTTACAATAAAAGTCAGTATCTCGAAGAAATTGTAATAAAAGTTCTGGATGGAATCGAAAGGATTCCATCACATTTCTCTGACCAAATATATCTTTTCGAATTTCTTTCAAAAACTGACACTCCACCAAAAACACACCCAGGAAGTACAGCAATAGAAAGTGTGGCACCTCACATCTAATCTACCTGCAAAACAATGGGGGGGGGGGGGGGGGGGGGGGGGTCACATATCATTTAAAGGGACATTCCTGAGTTTGATACATTGTAAGATGTTTCCCACTACGATTCTACGATTAAACTTACATATGAAATATATTTTCTGGTTTAGAATATCAGTTGTCTGTATATTCAGTGTGATTCTGGTCGTCTTAATTTTTGTAAGAAGTCCAAACTGGATTTTGTGTTTAAATAATTTCATACGTACGAAAAAAAAAAAAAAAATTGGAAATAAAATGAAATTTAACCTAGTACAAATATTAGAACGATCAGAAACACAATTAATATACAGCGACTGATATTTTATGCAGAAAAATATATTTGATATGACATTGTAATTACAATCGTTAAAAAGTCTCTGTCAGTTGATAACATCTTAAAAATTGCAGCAAACTCAGGAATGTCACTTTAAGAGATTTAATTAATGTTTTTAATAGCAACCGTGATTTTTGCTGAACATTGCAGTTCCATTTTGGGGGTACCCCGCATTAGTTTCAACCTGTGGTATATACTGCATAACAACTGTATAACAAATAAAATTGTATTTATTTATTGTCAATGGATAATAGTATTTGCACAAATAATCAATGTCACATATTACTACCAATCACACCCACAGCTGCTTTTACTCCGTAAACATTTGATACTTCTTTGGTACTATGCAACCTCTAAGACCAGTCGCGACGTACTAGTAATTGGAAGGTTGAGGGAGTCGAGGCATGCTCTCCCGGTGAACTAGTTTTGTTGGGTTGTTTTATTTCTTTTTATATCATTTACATTTATTACTGATGAATGGGTTAACACGTAACGTAATATGGTTAATTTTCTCAAACACGAGGCCTTCCTTTTGAAGGCAAAGTACCTATAATCCTCTAAGGAAGGTCGTTAAACGTAACTGTAATACTTTTATTAGAAGAGTCACCACCGGAGACGTGTTAAAAAACTAGAACATAACGGGTGCATTTAACTGAATTGACGGCAAAGCCACAACTCTATTAAGATACGTATCTCTCGGGGGCAATTTTATTCGTGGCTCTATGATGTGCCAAGTCGTTCAATTAAACTTGATGATGCATACCCTTAAGGCATTAGTGGCAGACTGAATGAAACGCCCTCGATGAGAATGAAATTGATTGCCCAGTTGCCTCCAGCGAAGAAACGCAGCGAATGTAACACATTGTCTCTGAACAGTACTGTTTTTTAACACTAGAAACTAAAACGAGATTGATTTGCTGTTTGCAAAAATTTAAGATTATTCTGATATTTTGCTTTTTTTAGTGGGGGGGGGGGGGGGGGTACATTTGAATTTTTAAAATATCAAAGTCGGTCCCCCCCCCCCCCCCCCCCCACCCCAATATTTCTTTTTCTTTCTTCTGAATAATATCACTTTGGATGCATATTATATCATGTAACCAGTTTTGGTTGTCAACACTTGATTTAATACATTGGTGAAACAAGGGACTCTTCCATTGGAGAGTGAAACGACGAATTTGTTCATGTTTTTTTCCCTACTTTTGTACAAGGAACATTTCAATATTCCTTCCGTAAATGTTCATTGTATGTTTATTATTAACACAAGCATTATCATTGGATAATAGTTTACGTATCCATCCTGTGGATAACATCAGATAGCGCTCGAAATCTTGGTGACGTTTCTTTAAAGGGACATTCCTGAGTTTGCTGCATTGTAAGATGTTTCCGACTAATAAAATACGTCTACGATTAAACTTACATGTTAAATATATTTTCTTGTTTAGAATACCAGTGTCTGTATATTCAATGTGTTTCTGTTCGTCTTAATATTTGTAAGAAACCCAAACTGGATTTTGTCCTCAAATATTTTCGTACGTACGAAAAAAGTATATTTTAGGAAATAAAATGAAATTTAACCTAGTACAAATATTAAAACGATCAGAATCACGTTTACTATACAGCCACTAATATTTTATGCAGAAAAATGTATTTGATATGTAATTACAATCGTCATAAAGTCTCTAATAGTTTATAATATGTTAGAAATTGCAGCAAACTCAGGAATGTCCCTTTAATATATTATATTTCGTCAACTCTCATTTAGCTAACTGGATGAATATAGATTGTATGTTTCAACAATTCTATTTAAATAATGTACTCGATGTTTCTATTTTAGACATGAGTGTAACCAATCGGCCAGCTGAGATTTGTTAATATTGGGGGTTTGGGGGAGGGGGTTATTTTGTTTGTTGTTTCATTGTATTTTGTTCGGGGGTTGGTGGGAGAGGGATTTGTTTACTGGTTATTATTATTTTTTATTTTTTTATTATTATTTTTTTTTTTTTTTGGGGGGGGGTGGTTATTGTTTTTTGGGGGGTGATGTTCTTAAAATATCGTAATTAATTGATTTTTAAGGGGACATTCCTGAGTTTGCTGCATTTTTAAAGACGTTATCGATTAAAAGAGACTTTTTGATGACTAATTACATATCAAATATATATTTCTGAATAAAATATTAGTGGCTGTATATTAAACGTGTTTGACCGGCCTCGGTGGCGTCGTGGCAGGCCATCGGTCTACAAGCTGGTAGGTACTGGGTTCGGATCCCAGTCGAGGCATGGGATTTTTAATCCAGATACCGACTCCAAACCCTGAGTGAGTGCTCCGCAAGGCTCAATGGGTAGGTGTAAACCACTTGCACCGACCAGTGATCCATAACTGGTTCAACAAAGGCCATGGTTTGTGCTATCCTGCCTGTGGGAAGTGCAAATAAAAGATCCCTTGCTGCTAATCGGAAGAGTAGCCCATGTAGTGGCGACAGCGGGTTTCCTCTCAAAATCTGTGTGGTCCTTAACCATATGTCTGACGCCATATAACCGTAAATAAAATGTGTTGAGTGCGTCGTTAAATAAAACACTTCTTTCTTTAAACGTGTTTCTGATCGTTCTAATATTTGTATTAGGTTAAATTTCATTTATTTTCCAAAATATTATTTTTTCGTACGTACGAAATTATTTAAAGACAAAAGCCAGTTTGGGCTTCTTTCAAATATTAAGACGACCAGAAACACATTGAATATACAGACACTGATATTCTAAACAAGAAAATATATTTAATATGTAAGTTTAATCGTAGAAATATTTTATTAGTCTGAAACATCTTACAATGCAGCAAACTCAGGAATGTCCGTTTAACATCTGCAACACTAACTGTTATGGTTTTGTCGTTGGACCCCTTGAATTCCATTAACGAGTTCCAGCAAAATACTGTTCGCTTTCCTCAACGTGGTATAAAACTGTAAAATAAAGTTGTTTTGTTTAACGACACCACTAGAGCACATTGATTTATTAATCATCGGCTATCAAATTTTTTGTAATTTTGACATATAGTCTTAAAGGTAGACAACTCCAACAAGAGCCTTATGTGTTGGAAAGATGCATACCCGGACCACCAACACATACCGACACTTTAACAAATGAAAAACGCGTAATTTTAGAATTAATAAAAAACCGTGTTTATTCCTGCTAACTGGGGGCAGCTATTTTGTGTCGTTTTTGTGACGTGCGGTGATATAGCTTGGGGCGAAGTGACGTCAGCTCAGGTCCAACTTCTCTATTATGCACAGTGTAAACAAATGCTCTAATTTACGACAAGGCGCTCCGCTTTCATCAACCTGACTTGTAAAACAACATAAATACTTGATAGTATAATAAACTATTTAACTAAATATATTTCAGTTTGCATCAATATAACTAAATGGAGTTATAGTATTTTTTTCTTTTAAAAAAATCCAAAGAAAAAATGCATATTATTAGGCCTATTGGAGCAAAAACGACCACTCACGATACCCAAATGATAATTTTCTTTTCTCTGGGACTACGTAATTGGTCAGTTTTGTGATTTTAGATGGGAAAGTCTACTTAATCAAGGGTTTTACAGAATTACTTACAGTAATAAAGCTGGTAAAGTCCATTACGATTTGAGGTTATCACACAATACCCTGTGATCTTAATAAAAGAGGCACGTTTTTTTAGTGTGTCTAGACACAGTGTCTAAGGACCGTCTAAATATACACCTGCCAATCAAGAACCACAGGTACAGGCCACGGAAAGAAAAGACCAATTAAGCAAGAAAACACTCCGACTATTATTTCAGTACGTGGGTTAATTTATATACAAAATATAATATAGTTATTTCAACACGTTGACAATGGTGGTTTATTTTGTATTGAAAAATAAACCACATATACATGTTGCTGTGTTACTGGGATAGATATTATTACAGAACATTGCGATGCATCCGCAAAAATCAGGTATGTTTTGTTTCTTCAGTTCGAAGACTAATTCCTGACGTGACACGTTAGGTATTACGTAACCACCAACTCGCCAGAGGGCGTATTCACTATGATGGCACAAAATGGCTGCGCCCGTTATATATAATAGCCGTCACATTTAACCGTTTTATTAATTAACTATACGATTATACTTGTTGATATTAAGCAATAATGTGCATTATGTATCGTTGAATGTGCACACCAGTCCAAAAGCCTTGCTTTAGCATTCCTTTAAGAGAGGAAACCTGCTATATTTTCCATTAGTAGCAAGGGATCTTTTATATGCAATATCCCAGACAGGATAGCACATACCACGGTCTGTAATATACCAGTCGTGGTGCACTGGCTGGAATGAGAAATTGCTCAATGGGTCCACCGACGGGGATCCCGAAACTGACAGCGCATCAAGCGAGAACTTTACCCTATAACACTGTACGTAAGTTAAAAGCCACACGTTTATGTTTGGTTCTAGTTGGTCGCAGTGACTATAACTACAAACCAATTTGTTAGGATAAGTACGGCACGACGGAGACAATAAGAACTAACAGGACGCAAGCTTCGATCCTACACGCTACTTCATGTCCATCGATTTGACCTCGAGCAATTATTCCACCCACGTTATGTCTATAGTGTTTAATCAAGTACTGTTCCAGAATCGATCACATGGAAACACTGCCCTAGCCAGGAGTTTATATTGGGGGGGGGGGGGACGGCGGTACGCACCCCTTCTGTCTTTTACACACGTGTTATGGGGCGACAGGTAAATATATACGGTGGTATAGAAACAAAATAATTGTGACGGGGGGGGGGGGGGGGTGTCATGTCCCCCGTGCCCCACCCCTGACTACGCATGTACATGGGAAGGTAAAAATTATAATACATTACATGGCCACCACCCACAGCTAGAAAATAATTTGTAAATCCTTCAAATGCGTTTGAATACAATTATATTATGTAATACGCATGTACAAAATAAAACGAATTCTTCTGGGCGATCGGTTGCCGACATGGCTGAACCTAGCCTAAACTAACGGGGGGAGGAAATAAAATGACTCAGACACAGTGATACAGAATACAATATTCTTCAACTACGCACAAGGGGCAGTTCAAAACTAAAGGGGGGGGGTCTTTGTTCTGTCGGGGTGGTTGTTTGTGTTTTGTTTTCGTATGTTTCATAGAGATTATTTTCCCAACCTCTACACTGAGTACAGCCCTGGCTAAATTGTTTTTAAATAAAATAATTCATTTTTGTCCGTTCGATACCATTCAACTTACTAGTTGCAAGCCAGTTGGATATACACATATTCTGAATCGAAATTGTGTTATATGTATAATTCTGTATATATTCAAACCAATTATGCATTAAAAATGTCAGTATTCATCAAGCACAGTCATAACTGAGTTGACTATTACTGTAACCCACCCACCCCTAATTTACCCACACAGGCACACACCTACATGGTCTGTGATCAGATGCGACCCTAATTCAAGTCCTTTCACAGCCATCCACGTGTAATCAGTTATAAACGGTAACAGTCAGTCACTGAAACCTGGCTTTGTCCGTTTTGTTTGTCCACCATCCATGAATCAAACATCAGCCTGAACATTTGGCAAATCGATCTGCTAATTAAATCACCTTCTGATAAAATAATTAGTTCCAATTTGGAGAGCGCCGTCCGCTCCGTTTAACACGATCCGATTTCATGGTGGATTTGCACACTCGTTCGGAAAACGTCCACCGATTGTGGACGGAAAATCATTGGATAAAATGAGGAAGTGCGTACAAACCTGAGCTGACGAATCACTGAGGCGGAAAGATTAACAGGGAACTTGGTCAAGTCGATTTAGAAAAAAACGTTTTGTTTAAACGACAGCACTAGAGCACATTGATTTACTAACCATCGGCTACTGGATGTCAAGCTTTTGATAATTTTGATATATAGTCTTAGAGAGGAATCCCGCTACATTTTTTTCCATTAGTAACAAGGGATATTTATATGCACCATCCCACAGACAGGATAGCACATACCACGGCCTTTCATATACTAGTCGAGATGCACTAGCTGGAACGAGAAATAGCTCGACGGGAATCGATCCGTCCGTGGTCAAGTCGCTTTTCAAATGTAGTTTTAAAACGATAGGAAAATGATTTGTAGAATTTCGAAATGTGTAAAGAGAATGTACGTATAAAGGCAGAAATCTAACTGTAAGTACCGGTACATCGCGGTTATGACTTTCGAACAGTAATATTTGTTTGCGATTTTCAGGGGCGGGATGTAGCCCATTGGGTTGAGCGCTCGCCTGAGGTGCTTGCGTCGCAGGATCGAACCACATCAGTGGATCCATTCAATTGATTAGGATGATTAAATTCCCCCAAACAGGAAAACACATACCACGGTATTTGACCAGTTGTGTTGCACTGGTTGGAACGAGAAAAAACAATCAGAGGGATTGATCCACCGAAGAGGTTCGATCCTGGGACGCAAGCACCCGAATCAAGCACTCAACCGACTGCGCTAAATCTCGCCCTATACGGTTGTAATGTTTTATCACCAAGAAATAGTTTCATAAATTATGTCAAAATAAATCAAAACACATGCTACTTCACAGTAATATAATCGGCCCCGGTGGTGTCGTGGCAGGCCATCGGTCTACAGGCTGGTGGGTACTGGGTTCGAATCCCAGTCGAGGCATGGAATTTTTAATCCAGATACCGACTCCAACCCTGAGTGAGTGCTCCGCAAGGCTCAATGGGTAGGTGTAAACCACTTGCACCGACCAGTGATCCATAACTGGTTCAACAAAGGCCATGGTTTGTGCTGTCCTGCCTGGGAGAAGCGCAAATAAAAGATCCCTTGCTGCCTGTCGTAAAAGAGTAGCCTATATGGCGACAGCGGGTTTCCTCTAAAAACATCTGTGTGGTCCTTAACCATATGTCTGACGCCATATAACCGTAAATAAAATGTGTTGAGTGCGTCGTTAAATAAAACACTTCTTTCTTTAAACGTGTTTCTGATCGTTCTAATATTTGTATTAGGTTAAATTTCATTTATTTTCCAAAATATTATTTTTTCGTACGTACGAAATTATTTAAAGACAAAAGCCAGTTTGGGCTTCTTTCAAATATTAAGACGACCAGAAACACATTGAATATACAGACACTGATATTCTAAACAAGAAAATATATTTAACAGTAATATTTGATAACAAAATCGAACTTAACATCTGCATTGCCGTGTTTAGCTTGCTACCAACAACGGCGTAATTAGTCTTGTTCTGTGCAAGGATGGGGAGTCCGGCTATAGAAATAGGTCAGGTCAATGTATCATCAGAACAGAACTTTATTCACTCAGAACGCCATCGGTGTTACATTTTAGGTGGTTAACACACGCATCGACAGCAAGTGCACTACATGTACGTATAATATACTCTTCAAAAGAAGAAACGCAAAACCACATTGTCGTAACATTTGGAGAATTGATTTAATTATTGAATGGTGAGTCCGATAATTACCAAATGTTGCAGGATTGTTCACAATTCACTCTAGTCCATTGTAAGTGATAGGACACACCACCAAGGTCAAGGTCATCTGGAGTCAATACCGCGTGTGGCCTCCGCGTGTGTTGACAACTGCCTGGCACCGCCTGCCCATTGAAGCAACCGGAGTACTGATGACGTCCCGGGGGATGGTGGCCCACTCGGCCTGCAAGGCTGCTGCCAGCTCGGGCAGGGTCTGGGGCTGTGGTTGTCGCTGTCGGAGGCGTCGGTCCAACTCGTCCCATAGAATCTCAATTGGGTTCAAATCCGGTGATATCGATGGCCAAGGAAGGACATTAATGTTGTTGTTCTGTAGGAAAGCCGTTGTGAGACGTGCTGTGTGAGGCCTGGCGTTGTCATGTTGGAACACTGCGTTGGCGTTGGCCATAACTGGAACGATGTGTGGCCGGAGGATCTGGTCAATGTAGCCCTGTGCATTCAGGTTGCCCTGCACGTGGACCAGGTCAGTTCTGCCAGTGTGTGAGATGGCTGCCCACACCATGACACTACCCCCGCCGAATCTGTCCACTTCCTGCACGCAGTTTGCCGCATAACGTTCACCACGACGCCTATACACGCGACATCTTCCATCATGACGTCGGAGCAGAAATCGGGACTCGTCACTGAACCACACCTGTCTCCATCGCAGTTGAGGCCATTGTCGATGAATCTGGCACCACTGCAGTCGGAGTCGACGGTGTTGTGGTGTTAAGATGACACCTCGAACTGGACGTCTGGCACGAATTCCTACCTCACGTAGGCGGTTCCGTACGGTCTGGTCGGATATCCTGCGCAAACCTGGTATTGCTGCGGCTGTGGAGGTGGCAGTAGTCAATCGTTCCCGAAGGTGGCGTACCCGGATGTAGCGGTCCTGCCCGAGGGTAGTGACCCGTGGTCGACCGGATCTAGGGAGGTCACGTGTTGATCCATGTTGCTGGTAACGGTCCCACAGTCTGGAGATGGTGCTTGGGGACACATGGAATGCCCTGGCAACGGCCGTTCTGGATTCGCCTGCGTCTAGTCGGCCGATGGCATTGTTTCTCTGCGGTTCACTGAGACGTGGCATGTCCTGGATTGTCAACTGTCGGCCAGATACAGAGGCCAGGCAAGCGAACACCCTGCACTTTTATACTGTCGGTGTTCATGTTGCACGTGCAGACAACGCACATGCAGTGGTGACATGGTTTGCACGTGGCTGCGTTTTTGCGAATATTCACATTTTGGAACTTTATTGTACAGTAGCTGCGTTTTATCGAATGTAACCGTGGGAATGTGTTTGGGACATGCAATGACCTTATATTCACAAAGCATGAACCGGTAGGAAACATAAAATCGGAGTTAAAACCCATTTGTACCCTTTTGCGTTTCTTTTTTTGAAGAGTATATAATCAAACATACAGATACATTTACGACAGATACGTGTTTGGACTGCAATCACGAAATATATATTGGCAAGATACGATGACTAGATTCATTTCTATATTTTCGGTTACTGACCAACGTATAGATGTTTGACGTGGAACTACTTTTACACTGTTATGATTAGTAAAGGAATGTATTGGACAAAGGTACTTATTATTTTATTTCCAGTTGACGGGGGTTTTTTGGGTTTTTTTTTTTAAAGATTTGAAGACAATTTTTATTAACATTTTTACAAATAAACTGTTAACTAATAACTATTTCGTTTTTGTGTATAGCATTGTTGGCATTCAAAACGTGTGAAACCAGTACTTTAGAAAACGGTAAAGTTGTGAAATAAAACAGTTTACTTCATTATGTTTTCGTATTATGTAGGATTGTAGGGTACGCAAGCATTCTGAGAGTAGTGCTAAAGCAAGACATGTCCCCTACCGGGCCCAACTAATAGTCTTTTATTTTAAGTTCAAAGGCCATAAAAGTCAAACATTGTAACAGAACTCGATAAAGCTATAAACAAAATTTCGACAAAATATCAGGAGATATTGCCAAAAACAATTGTCCGGAAAACAAACTTTTGTATCTTCCCAAGTTAAGGGTGATAACTCTGTTAAAATTACCATGGAAGTCAAAAGTGATCTGTAACAGTATATACCATGGAAGTCAAACGTGATCTGTAACAGTATATACCATGGAAGTCAAACGTGATCTGTAACAGTATATACCATGGAAGTCAAACGTGATCTGTAACAGTATATACCATGGAAGTCAAACGTGATCTGTAACAGTATATACCATGGAAGTCAAACGTGATCTGTAACAGTATATACCATGGAAGTCAAACGTGATCTGTAACGTGATCTGTAACAGTATATACCATGGAAGTCAAACGTGATCTGTAACGTGATCTGTAACAGTATATACCATGGAAGTCAAACGTGATCTGTAACGTGATCTGTAACAGTATATACCATGGAAGTCAAACGTGATCTGTAACAGTATATACCATGGAAGTCAAACGTGGAAGTAACAGTGATCTGTAACAAACGTGATCTGTAACAGTATATACCATGGAAGTCAAACGTGATCTGTAACAGTATATACCATGGAAGTCAAACGTGATCTGTAACAGTATATACCATGGAAGTCAAACGTGATCTGTAACAGTATATACCATGGAAGTCAAACGTGATCTGTAACAGTATATACCATGGAAGTCAAACGTGATCTGTAACGTGATCTGTAACAGTATATACCATGGAAGTCAAACGTGATCTGTAACGTGATCTGTAACAGTATATACCATGGAAGTCAAACGTGATCTGTAACGTGATCTGTAACAGTATATACCATGGAAGTCAAACGTGATCTGTAACTTGATCTGTAACAGTATATACCATGGAAGTCAAACGTGATCTGTAACGTGATCTGTAACAGTATATACCATGGAAGTCAAACGTGATCTGTAACAGTATATACCATGGAAGTCAAACGTGATCTGTAACAGTATATACCATGGAAGTCAAACGTGATCTGTAACGTGATCTGTAACAGTATATACCATGGAAGTCAAACGTGATCTGTAACATGATCTGTAACGTGATCTGTAACAGTATATACCATGGAAGTCAAACGTGATCTGTAACGTGATCTGTAACAGTATATACCATGGAAGTCAAACGTGATCTGTAACAGTATATACCATGGAAGTCAAACGTGATCTGTAACAGTATATACCATGGAAGTCAAACGTGATCTGTAACAGTATATACCATGGAAGTCAAACGTGATCTGTAACAGTATATACCATGGAAGTCAAACGTGATCTGTAACAGTATATACCATGGAAGTCAAACGTCATCTGTAACAGTATATACCATGGAAGTCAAACGTGATCTGTAACGTGATCTGTAACAGTATATACCATGGAAGTCAAACGTGATCTGTAACGTGATCTGTAACAGTATATACCATGGAAGTCAAACGTGATCTGTAACAGTATATACCATGGAAGTCAAACGTGATCTGTAACGTGATCTGTAACAGTATATACCATGGAAGTCAAACGTGATCTGTAACGTGATCTGTAACGTGATCTGTAACAGTATATACCATGGAAGTGAAACGTGATCTGTAACAGTATATACCATGGAAGTCAAACGTGATCTGTAACAGTATATACCATGGAAGTCAAACGTGATCTGTAACAGTATATACCATGGAAGTGAAACGTGATCTGTAACAGTATATACCATGGAAGTCAAACGTGATCTGTAACGTGATCTGTAACAGTATATACCATGGAAGTGAAACGTGATCTGTAACGTGATCTGTAACAGTATATACCATGGAAGTCAAACGTGATCTGTAACAGTATATACCATGGAAGTCAAACGTGATCTGTAACGTCATCTGTAACAGTATATACCATGGAAGTCAAACGTGATCTGTAACAGTATATACCATGGAAGTCAAACGTGATCTGTAACAGTATATACCATGGAAGTCAAACGTGATCTGTAATGTGATCTGTAACAGTATATACCATGGAAGTCAAACGTGATCTGTAACAGTATATACCATGGAAGTCAAACGTGATCTGTAACGTGATCTGTAACAGTATATACCATGGAAGTCAAACGTGATCTGTAACAGTATATACCATGGAAGTCAAACGTGATCTGTAACGTGATCTGTAACAGTATATACCATGGAAGTCAAACGTGATCTGTAACGTGATCTGTAACAGTATATACCATGGAAGTGAAACGTGATCTGTAACGTGATCTGTAACAGTATATACCATGGAAGTCAAACGTGATCTGTAACAGTATATACCATGGAAGTCAAACGTGATCTGTAACAGTATATACCATGGAAGTCAAACGTGATCTGTAACAGTATATACCATGGAAGTCAAACGTGATCTGTAACAGTATATACCATGGAAGTCAAACGTGATCTGTAACAGTATATACCATGGAAGTCAAACGTGATCTGTAACCATGGAAGTCAAACGTGATCTGTATCTGTAACAGTATATACCATGGAAGTCAAACGTGATCTGTAACAGTATATACCATGGAAGTCAAACGTGATCTGTAACGTGATCTGTAACAGTATATACCATGGAAGTCAAACGTGATCTGTAACGTGATCTGTAACAGTATATACCATGGAAGTCAAACGTGATCTGTAACGTGATCTGTAACAGTATATACCATGGAAGTCAAACGTGATCTGTAACGTGATCTGTAACAGTATATACCATGGAAGTCAAACGTGATCTGTAACGTGATCTGTAACAGTATATACCATGGAAGTCAAACGTGATCTGTAACGTGATCTGTAACAGTATATACCATGGAAGTCAAACGTGATCTGTAACGTGATCTGTATATACCATGGAAGTCAAACGTGATCTGTAACAGTATATACCATGGAAGTCAAACGTGATCTGTAACAGTATATACCATGGAAGTCAAACGTGATCTGTAACAGTATATACCATGGAAGTCAAACGTGATCTGTAACAGTATATACCATGGAAGTCAAACGTGATCTGTAACGTGATCTGTAACAGTATATACCATGGAAGTCAAACGTGATCTGTAACAGTATATACCATGGAAGTCAAACGTGATCTGTAACAGTATATACCATGGAAGTCAAACGTGATCTGTAACGTGATCTGTAACGTGATCTGTAACAGTATATACCATGGAAGTCAAACGTGATCTGTAACGTGATCTGTAACAGTATATACCATGGAAGTCAAACGTGATCTGTAACGTGATCTGTAACAGTATATACCATGGAAGTCAAACGTGATCTGTAACAGTATATACCATGGAAGTCAAACGTGATCTGTAACGTGATCTGTAACAGTATATACCATGGAAGTCAAACGTGATCTGTAACAGTATATACCATGGAAGTCAAACGTGATCTGTAACGTGATCTGTAACAGTATACCATGGAAGTCAAACGTGATCTGTAACGTGATCTGTAACAGTATATACCATGGAAGTCAAACGTGATCTGTAACAGTATATACCATGGAAGTCAAACGTGATCTGTAACAGTATATACCATGGAAGTCAAACGTGATCTGTAACAGTATATACCATGGAAGTCAAACGTGATCTGTAACGTGATCTGTAACAGTATATACCATGGAAGTCAAACGTGATCTGTAACGTGATCTGTAACAGTATATACCATGGAAGTCAAACGTGATCTGTAACAGTATATACCATGGAAGTCAAACGTGATCTGTAACGTGATCTGTAACAGTATATACCATGGAAGTCAAACGTGATCTGTAACAGTATATACCATGGAAGTCAAACGTGATCTGTAACAGTATATACCATGGAAGTGAAACGTGATCTGTAACGTGATCTGTAACAGTATATACCATGGAAGTCAAACGTGATCTGTAACGTGATCTGTAACAGTATATACCATGGAAGTCAAACGTGATCTGTAACGTGATCTGTAACGTGATCTGTAACAGTATATACCATGGAAGTCAAACGTGATCTGTAACAGTATATACCATGGAAGTGAAACGTGATCTGTAACGTGATCTGTAACAGTATATACCATGGAAGTCAAACGTGATCTGTAACGTGATCTGTAACAGTATATACCATGGAAGTCAAACGTGATCTGTAACGTGATCTGTAACAGTATATACCATGGAAGTCAAACGTGATCTGTAACAGTATATACCATGGAAGTCAAACGTGATCTGTAACGTCATCTGTAACAGTATATACCATGGAAGTCAAACGTGATCTGTAACGTGATCTGTAACAGTATATACCATGGAAGTCAAACGTGATCTGTAACAGTATATACCATGGAAGTCAAACGTGATCTGTAACGTGATCTGTAACAGTATATACCATGGAAGTCAAACGTGATCTGTAACAGTATATACCATGGAAGTCAAACGTGATCTGTAACAGTATATACCATGGAAGTCAAACGTGATCTGTAACGTGATCTGTAACAGTATATACCATGGAAGTCAAACGTGATCTGTAACAGTATATACCATGGAAGTCAAACGTGATCTGTAACAGTATATACCATGGAAGTCAAACGTGATCTGTAACAGTATATACCATGGAAGTCAAACGTGATCTGTAACGTGATCTGTAACAGTATATACCATGGAAGTCAAACGTGATCTGTAACAGTATATACCATGGAAGTCAAACGTGATCTGTAACAGTATATACCATGGAAGTCAAACGTGATCTGTAACAGTATATACCATGGAAGTCAAACGTGATCTGTAACAGTATATACCATGGAAGTCAAACGTGATCTGTAACAGTATATACCATGGAAGTCAAACGTGATCTGTAACAGTATATACCATGGAAGTCAAACGTGATCTGTAACAGTATATACCATGGAAGTCAAACGTGATCTGTAACAGTATATACCATGGAAGTCAAACGTGATCTGTAACGTGATCTGTAACAGTATATACCATGGAAGTGAAACGTGATCTGTAACAGTATATACCATGGAAGTCAAACGTGATCTGTAACGTGATCTGTAACAGTATATACCATGGAAGTCAAACGTGATCTGTAACAGTATATACCATGGAAGTCAAACGTGATCTGTAACAGTATATACCATGGAAGTCAAACGTGATCTGTAACAGTATATACCATGGAAGTCAAACGTGATCTGTAACGTGATCTGTAACAGTATATACCATGGAAGTCAAACGTGATCTGTAACGTGATCTGTAACAGTATATACCATGGAAGTCAAACGTGATCTGTAACGTGATCTGTAACAGTATATACCATGGAAGTCAAACGTGATCTGTAACGTGATCTGTAACGTGATCTGTAACAGTATATACCATGGAAGTCAAACGTGATCTGTAACAGTATATACCATGGAAGTCAAACGTGATCTGTAACAGTATATACCATGGAAGTCAAACGTGATCTGTAACAGTATATACCATGGAAGTGAAACGTGATCTGTAACAGTATATACCATGGAAGTCAAACGTGATCTGTAACAGTATATACCATGGAAGTCAAACGTGATCTGTAACAGTATATACCATGGAAGTCAAACGTGATCTGTAACAGTATATACCATGGAAGTCAAACGTGATCTGTAACAGTATATACCATGTAAGTCAAACGTGATCTGTAACAGTATATACCATGGAAGTCAAACGTGATCTGTAACAGTATATACCATGGAAGTCAAACGTGATCTGTAACAGTATATACCATGGAAGTCAAACGTGATCTGTAACGTGATCTGTAACAGTATATACCATGGAAGTCAAACGTGATCTGTAACGTGATCTGTAACAGTATATACCATGGAAGTCAAACGTGATCTGTAACAGTATATACCATCGAAGTGAAACGTGATCTGTAACGTGATCTGTAACAGTATATACCATGGAAGTCAAACGTGATCTGTAACGTGATCTGTAACAGTATATACCATGGAAGTCAAACGTGATCTGTAACGTGAT